>NW_010205202.1:22385-57926 GCF_000695765.1 Mesitornis unicolor | reverse complement strand
CTGAAACAAACAAAACTCAAATCAAAATTAAAAAAAAAATTCCACAAATATCACAGTGCCTTTTGTACCTGCAGGTTCAGCCTCCTGCCACCTGGGAAGCTGGGTATTTCTGTCTTGGTGAATGCTCTAACTGTATCCCTTGGTGAAAGAGGGTAGAAACAGTACCACTTCTCCTTCAGTATTTTATGAATCTGTTTAATTCATGTTTAAAAAACAGTGAAGAATTCATTGCAAAGTTGTGAGCAGTTCCCAAATGATCTTAATTACATTATTTTTACCACAGCTAGTGAGCAAAAAATCACAGTGGGCAAAAAATCACCAAGTCTTAATTATTGATTTAGCCCTTTGGGAAAGGTAATGAGTTTGTTTTTCTTTTCAGTCTTACAGACAGGCTATCCAAGGCACACAGACACTCATGTTTTTCATGCTTTTCACATAGGAGAGTGATTCTACCCAAGATCAATCTGCATCAGAATGCTGTAATTTTTCTTTTCTGCTGTGTCTGAGTCTAGGACTCTGCAGGTTGCTTTATCTGATGGCACAAACTATCCTGTTTGGAATGAGGGTGTCTTGTCTTGCAGCCTTCATATTGATGCTGGCAATGTCACACTCATGTTAGCTGTGCGACTGTTTCAGCTGGGACACACCAGGAGTTTCCAGCAAGTAGTTTATAGCCCACTTGCTTGGGGCTGAGAAAGACTAGAGCCCCATAGAAACTTGAAATGGGCAAAATGATTGTGATAATCCAAAATACCCTTTTTAATAAAGGTCATTTTCTTCTAGAGGATGTCAAGAAGCTTCATCAGATCTAGTTATGGCTTCAGCTGGACACAGCCCTGAATGATGTGCCTTAAGTAACAGCTGGGCTGTATGTGCTGCCTCACTGCATCCTGCTTACTGTACACACTGGAAAATTCCAGTGAGGAAAGTTCCTATTGCCTCACTGCTTTTCTTTCTTTTTCTTTCTATTTATTTATTTGTAATTACATCATCAGCAGTAATCAGCCATAGCTGCTGTCAGCAACGGTGCCAGTTCAGCCTGACCAAACACATATCCAATACATTTGCCTTAGATAACCTTATATCAGTTTGAAATGAAGTCCAACTCTAAGTTTTTTTACTGCTGTGGGGAGAGTTGAAAACATAACTATCTGAAAATGAAATGACCTCAATTCAATTTGTTCAGTGTATAGAGCATTTACTTGAATGCATCTTTCATTGCAATCAATATCCAAGAACTGAATATGTCTGCCCATCATACAGTTGGTATCAAAGTCCTTTCTTTGTGATTCAAGTAAGCCTGTGCTAAATTTCTACACGTTTCAGGGACATCAAGTGTCCCACAGTAAAGGATATTCATGAAAGAGCTAGTCAAATGAGGTAAGAGTTAGAGACATTGATTTATCAGAAAACAGTAAAAAACCCTACCTAGTTTGAGTGGATGGTAAATAGTTTGGAGAATGGAATACCATTAATTGCTGTTAAATGTGCAATATCAATGTATTTGAGAAATACAAAACCATAATATGGTTAGGAATTTAAAGACCTAAAGGAATTGCTACTAGAAATTAGATCATAAAATTAAGGAAAGGAAAATTCAGGCTAAATAGCTGTCTTTTAGAAAGACTAATTGGATCTATGATGTAGTCTTCCAAAGATAAGAAATTAAAAAACTTATTCAAGATTTGGGAGCAGGTCGAGCAGAAGGGTCATAGGATAAGGTGAACTGTATTGTTTACTGAACTATTTAATATACATCTTAAAGAAATATATATAAAAAGATAGTTTTTGCTTAATCATTGCTAATATAGAGTTGGGGGAAGATAAACAAATATAATTGCTGATACGTGTCCAGTCAAGCTTCATGATAAGAGAAATGCAAATGTAAGAATTTGCAAGAATGGTTTGGCAAAGTACCTTTATGCTGAGCAATGCAAATGTTTGTTGATCACCATCACATTTTAGGAAGCATGGACTCCTGCACGAAAAAATAAGAGGTTCAAGGTAGTTCAGTCCAGTATATCACTTACGTATTTTTTCTGTTCCTTAACAAATATGACCATTGTTATCAGCAGTGGAACATATAGAAGAGGTTCAAAATCTCAGCTGAACAGTAGGCACATCAAACCAGATATGTAACAAATGAGGTTAACATACAGAAAAATACAGAAGGTTCAAACAAGTGAATTTAGGAAGCTTCTTCAAGATGTGAAGAAGAGAAGTGGAAATCATCTGCATTCTGCTAAATGTGCATTTACTGCTTTGTAACTTGATGCTGATCTGTGTTGTACGGCATGATAAAGGACATAAAAAAGGTGCTTGAGTGAATCTGGAAAGGATTACACAATGACACAGGAAACGTTTGAGCAAAAGGGGAATGGGATACCCCATCTTGATTGTGAACTTCTTGCATGAGCAGGTGAGAGGAATATGGTTTTCCCAGAGAAGCTAAAAAAGGCAACAAGCTATAAACCCAAAAAGAAGATGTGGGGTCAAGTGAACATCTTTGTATTCTTCAGAAGGAATTTAAAGAGAATATCCTGGGTCAACATTACTGTGCACATACTCTTTCCTCATGAATGCATTCACTTCTTAAAGCATCTACCATTTTCACCAACATCAGATGACAATAAACGTAATTTTCCAACCACGAGATCAAAGGTCAGATTCACCCTGGGCATAATCGGATACAGCTCCATTGTAAGTTATTGATAGCAGATTTACACCAGCTAATATTAGACTTAAATTTGCCTCAATTACTGGAAAACATGATTCACAAGATTAAATTTCAACTACAGTGATGTAGTAGCACAAATAGTATATCTTTTTAGATGTTGCTTTTGAAGCTGTCTGAAAAAGTCAGCCATGAGCAGTTCTTTGCTCTATGCCATGTCACTTTAAAAAAAAAAAAGTTAGGTAGAAAAAATCCTGTACTTTCCCATACAGGTGATGGTATAAAATTTCAACAGAAGTGACCTTTGTAAAGATCAGTTGGAAAAAGCTGTTTCCCGTATGGTATTTGTAGAAGTGTCTCAAAAAATATCAAAAATATTACTGTACACAATAAAATCTGATAATATGTCATTAAAATAATCAGCTAGTAATTTACTGCCTTCCTTCAGGACTAAAATATTTTTCATACACAAGAACATCCTATCTTCCCAAATTCATGACGTGTGGAAATTTAAGAGTTAGTTCAGTGAAATGAGTAGCCAGATCACTTGCTATGCAAATCAGTAATGACAGGCTTTAGCTAATATTGCATAAACATACACATAACATGCGGAACAATATGCAGTGGTTCATGAAAAGGAAACAAAATAGGAAAACCAGCTGTTTTAAAGACAGTGGAGGGTACCTCTAAAATATCAAAGCCAGGAGATAATGAGTCTGATTTATAGAATGCAACAGTAAAAGAGTCAGAATTGGTGCAAAAGCCCATCAGGATTTAAAATATGTGGGTTTTTTCAGTTGGAAGGGCTGTTTCATAAAACCAGAATTGTTTATCAGACATAAATTTGTTTGAAGTGATTAGAAAAACATTGTTATTAAAAAGTTTTTAAAATTGTAAACAGGTCTTCTAATTTTTTTGTTGTTGTTGCTCAGGGAAATATTTATTTTGAAACATAGGCTAATGCTAGAGATTATACCTTCACATGTAATGGCTTTTTGGGATTTTGACTCTATGTCTCTATTTCAAATGTGAAAAAAGTTCAGAGTTGTGCTAGTAATCCCAGAACAGAGACAAGTACAGTTTTAGATGCGATTCTGAATGCCTGTTATTTTCTACTAAATGATAGGTTACTCTTCATGGCAAGTATAAGCATTTAATATTTTTAATAATTTCCTATATCCCAGGTTAATAATTTACAGAAAACTGTGTATTAGAAAGAAATATTTTGGAAGAGTCTGAACTAATTACTATAAGTAAAATTTTAATTTATTTCTATTGTATGGCTTTACAGTATTCCACAGTACATAGCAGAAGGCATGCGGACACTTGTATTGTTCACAGGAAACCATGAGATAAGATGGTTTATTTTGATACATTATACTACAGTGTCATCTTTAAATTGTTCTATGGTACTGCCAGGAACTGGGTATGTTTTTAAACATACAGACTTTATAAACCAAGTAATGCCTCATAGCAAAGGTCAACTCTTCTCTCTGTGTCCTTCTGTCTCTTTTACATACTGCAGTGCACCGTTGAGAGCAGTCAGCAGCTGGTGACTCTTTATGTAAGGTTAACTTGCTTCACGCAGATTTAGCACATTTCATATCAGCATATGGTGAAACTGTGACTTGAATTAATTGGAAGAACCTGAGACCGCAAAGCTGATTATTTCTGTTGAGTTTATTGGTGTCTACCCCAAAACAAGTATGGAAGCCTTTCTTTGTTGATAAATGACTTGCCAATTAAGTAGACTAAGATATATCCCATAGCAGGAGTATTCACCTCTATTTGTGATCTTGATAGAGTGGCATTTTGAGCAATCATCACAGCCTACCTGTGGTAGGTTCTTTTGAGCAAAGTAATATGAACTTTTCCAGGGTGTTAATGGTGACTTGTTTCCTGCTATGCACTCTGAGTTTTACCTCCAAAACTAGATACCTTGTGTTATTTCAAATGAGAAAATTTACTTTGTTTTTTGTAACAGTTCAGACACTTTTTCACTATTAAGCACTCTGGATGGTTTTATTTTGTTGTTGGTTTTTTTTTTGTTTCTCTCAGTCATATGAACTTGGGGTCTGGAGCAGACATCTCATAGAAGCATGGCAACCTTGTGGGATGGTAGTGTGGACACACTGCAGCTCTTGCATGGCAGGACTTCCCTCTGAGGTGTCTTTCAACCCTCTAACATCAGCCTAAATTGTTCCCTGTACATGCTATTTTTTCCCTATACAATCTAGTTTATGGTATGTTAGCAGAAGTGCTCTTAGATTTGTGATTATTGTATCCCTTTCCCCACAAGCATTGAATGTTGTACGAAGGATTGTTCTTTAGTTTTGGTTGTGTTCTTTTTTTTTTTCTCCTCCTCAAATCTACTGTCTTCCTGCTAAGCAATAGTAAGTTTTTAGGTATATCTCTTTCCGGTCTGGAGTACTAATCAGCAATGCTTGTTCTGACATTTTATGAGTGTAATTTGTGTGGGGAGTTGGAAAATTGCTTCCTGTACTCTTCCTCTCCTCTGAATTACTTTAACCACATAAAGCGAAGTCGCAGTCTGAGGGCTTGCCATTGAAAATGCCAGCATAGAAATGTTGTCAAAGGAGTCATGCTCAAGGGCTCACCCAGCCAGACAGCTGCAGTTTGTAAGGCAGTGCTCCTGAAAGGCAGATTAAAAGAATGTAGGTTTATTCCTCTTAAACAATAGCTTGGCATTGTCCATGGAGACTTCTGAGGGATGCAGTCCAATTAGAGATATCATTTGCCTGAGCAGTACACTAAGATCATGCTCCTCCTTTCTTTCGGTTTCCTTTGTTGTATCCCTTTCAATATCTTTCTTAATGTCTTGAATGCTAAGATAATAATGATATTGGCTTGCAAGAGGTGTCTGATTCTACTTACCTTCTTTGTGCTGAACAAGAGGCACCCATGATATGGCTACTGGTCTCTGAAACAGCTCGCTTGAATTTGGACAGAAACGGAGCAACGAGTTTACCAATGGTGGAGAGCAATGTGTCTCCTAAAACTAGAAGTGTTTTCACCAACATTGGTTTTGGCCTGGGAGAAGTGGAAGAGAAGAAGACTAATAAATGTATGAAGGACACATACTTCTAGACTTCTCCCTGAAGCACAGCAAACTCACAGCAAACAACAGAGGGCAAAGATAATAAGCTTAATGAAGTTTTCTTCTCTTTCCAGACATCCTAGTTTCAGATGTCTGCAGAGTAGGAAGTTCTTCATATCCATTTGCCATCACACACAGAGGTATGAGCATGGACACAGTGCAAGTAGGACAGTGCTATTTTTCGCTGGAGGTGCTGTCTGAGAGTGTTGAACAGCAACCAGAATGGAGCTGCAAGAAGATGCTAGAGCAGAGAACTATGTTCTCATGGGTGCCATCACAGCAAGCTCTTCATCATGCCTACAGTCTGTCCTACTATGCCTTTTCCAGACCACCCCATCCCTGAACTCTTCATCTTGCTTTCTTTAGACATGCTCCTTTATTCCCTGCCTCATTTATAACCCCATCCTTCAAAATATCTTCTGCCTTTCTCTAGTCGTTCCATTCAAGTTTTTATCAGAAAATGCTCTTTCCTCACCAATTGACTTTCAGCTTAAAACTATATACATAAAGCCATATATAGTGGAATTTACATGACCACTGTTTTTACAAAACATTGCTTTTTCCTGTTTATTTCCAAGGCTAGCTCCCCAAGATGGGGACTGTCCTTATTCAGTGTCTTACACAATAAACTTCTACCAGCTTTTATAAACCTGTTTTGCAGCTGCCGTTATGGAGCAAGCACAGAACTAGAGATCTCCTAATTGCTTTAGAGTCTGTGTGGTCTCACTGCCACCATGCAGTAATTTTTTGTCAGTCAGGTCAGTAAGCATTTTGCTTACTGCTTTCTTCTTGGACTTCTGGTTTCTGTAAGAGTGGAAAACTGTAGACCTATAATTAGAAATGGAACATTTTGCTGCCCATTAGAAGATTATGGTACAACCTTCTGAGCAACCAATTAGAGTGAGCAGGAGAGCACATAAAGCATCACTCAAGTATAGCCTAACTTACTCAGCATGAAGTAAGATGCAAAATCAGTGAATAAACAGGTAAACTTTTAAAAAAAACATAAGGGTGCCTCTATGACTGAAACCTAGTTTTCTCCTTCTTTTACAGTTTATTTCTTTGAGCTTAATTGTTTTTCTTCTAGAAATGCATAAATGTTGCTACATTTAGAAAATTTTCAGTTAAATTCTAAATATGTACGAACACTTGTTTACGTCCATTGATACGGTGTGCATTGGACAGCCCATATTTGAAAAGTGACTGCAGAAATCAAGTTCTGAAACCTGCAGAAAAGATCAGTTGTGAAATGGGAATCATCAGATAGCAAGTAAGATTAAAGTTGGCAAAGGTTTCATGACTACAAGCTTGCAAATTGATTGCTTAGCAATACCAGCATCACTTCTGACTTTCATTCCATCTGGAAGAACTTTATAGTGCTTTTTCCCTTTTCTACAGAATTATTTGTGACTATTGTGATTCAATAATTTTTTTCTAAACTAAGTGAATTCCAAAGATTCCAGCCCACATTCACTGACTGAGTGTGTCTAAGTTCTCCTGAAATACTCAGTAAGTGCAGTCTAAGGAGTCATACAGACCCACTTACCAAAAAAGAAAAATCAATAGAACTTGATGCACTTCTCGGTGGTTCAGTCATCCTACCTGCATTGCATTAAGCCAGTGTCTGAGAACCAGGGCATGGTGAGAGGTAGAGAAGTGGATGCTTAAATGAAAAGCAAAATGTTCTCTTCTTGCATATTGTTCCCAATTGAAAAGAGGATTCACTCTTGTTTTTTTGCTTTCTTAGCTGTTGGGTCAGTGTTGCTGAGGGAAAAACTTTACCACATTGCTCCGCTGATAGCTGTAAAGCCCACAGCATAAGATTGCTTTTCTTGAGAAAGCTCCTCTTTGAAAAATCTTTCTTCACAGACAAGGAAAATATTTAATTTAAATGATGTATTATGATTCCTTTTGTAATAACTCAGTGGTATATCAGGCAAGATTTTAACAGCACATCCAGTGAGCTCACAAATAAAACTGGCTGCCTATTTTCATTAGACCACAGGCAAATTGCGTAGTTTATTTAACTGCTGTATTTGTGGTAATCAGTGCATCTTGAAAGCTTCACTACACATTCCATAATGAAAATCTTTGCCTCTGGGTCTTGAGGTCTTGTTCTGAGTCTTCAAAGTTTTTACAAATATAATGGGCTGGCAAGTTGCTTTGCTGTTGCATGCTCCAACTAAATGTGCCAGGATTTGAATTGTTTTGAGCACTTTAATCTCACATGTCTGCAAATGCTCTTTACAAAATTCAGCATTC
This sequence comes from Mesitornis unicolor, assembly GCF_000695765.1. Taxonomy (NCBI): domain Eukaryota; kingdom Metazoa; phylum Chordata; class Aves; order Mesitornithiformes; family Mesitornithidae; genus Mesitornis; species Mesitornis unicolor. The sequence goes on along the minus strand of NW_010205202.1, from coordinate 49,872 downwards.
AGAGATTTGTTGTTGCTGTTACAGTGCTCCAGGGATAGTATTTACTTAGAACAACACACCCTGGAGAAAAGAAACGTGCTTTTATCTAGTCTGGAGTAAAGAACTGGATTGTGCTTTGGATGCTTTCTGCACAGGGGAGCTGGCAGCCAGGGTTGGCCCAGTGCAAGCAGGGACGAGGTGGTGGCACTGGGAGACATGGCCCTGTCTAAAGCACACCAAGGCCTCTGCACAGCACTGTCTTGCTCACTTCAGGGGTAAATGCATACAAGATCTTCTGCAAGGCAGGAAAAGGGATGAGTTTTCTGCCTACACAGCCTGTTGCATTGATTGTGGTAAAGCACGTGCAACCCAGGTATCAAAGCGTTAATGAGGTCCTACCAATGGGCAATCAACAGCTGATTTTAGTAACAAGAATTCAGATTGCTTTGGTCTGCTGCCGCAGTCACTGCTAAACATATTTTATGTGTCATTTTTTTAAATTAAATAGACAGAAAAACAAGGGAAATGGTGCTGAAAATGAAAAGCTATAATAATACTGCATTAACCTGTTAGCTGTAAGGAGTCGTCGTAAATAAAATTGTAAGTTTGATAATCCTTTGTGTGATCAAGAAGCACTTTGGGGTGGGAGGGAGAAGATATTTATTTATTGAAATAAACTGTTGTTATTGTAGTAGCTGTTGGTGAGGCCCAGTGCCACTGCTCGTTCTGAAAGCTAATTCAATAGAGTGGTCACGAAAGGATGTCAAAGGCTGAAACAGATCTTTTGCTTCTGCTGCTGACTTTTACTTGCATTCCCTTTGCTGGAGGGAGGCCCAGCACAGGGACACATAATTTTTGGTCCTGCACTGGTACAGCTAAAGCACCGACCTTCTGGCAGCTGTAGGGGAGGGAAAAATGATGCAGTCCCTGCTCTGTGGATGGTCCTGATCTGAAGACACCAGGACAGGTGATGACCACAAACATGATGCAAGCAAATTTTGCACAATTATAGTGGACATTGTTGTTGTTGTTGCTGTTGTTATTGTTGTTTTTTCTTTATTTGTGTGGGTTTTTTTGTTTGTACTTTAAAAATCCTCACTAGTCTCTCTTTTCATCCATATATTTCCCTTGGTTTGAACATATTTCTTTGAAACTATTTTGGCCCACAATTTTCACTTTGGTCTAAGCTTGGTTCTTTCATTCTAATGCTATATTTAATTCCTTTTCTCTCTGTATTTATTGTGTCTCCCTGGCTTCGTATCTGTTTTCTTGACTCCAGCTTGTCTCTTTCTGCTCTTGAAGCTTTTGTTCCTCTCAGTCTTCTCTCACTGCACATTTTCCGTTTCACACAAGGAAGGACTGCCATGAAGAGGAAAATCTTTACTTTCTCAAGGATCCTTTTCTTTTAGCAGCATTCACAGGATAAAAAGTTGTCCTTCACAGAGAGATGAAGAGCTGAAGGTCCTTTCCAATGATAAAAGAGCCCGCAGGCTGTGCTACCTGTTAAAAGCAGAATTTTTCTTCTTTTCCCTGCTCCCCTTATGGATATGTCTGTGCAAGCTCTTGTCTTTCATTTCAGGAATCAGGGAAGCTCTCATCCACGTCACCTTTGTAGCAGCAGCACTGGGGAACAGTAATATTTGGTAATATACTGGGGAACAGTAATTATAACAGCAAGGTCCCCATTGAGGAAGGGACAACTTTTAAACAATGTGTTGGCACAGTATCTCTTGCTCAGGTCATCCTCACTCATTCACAACTTTAGTGACAACCTGTGACTCCATTCCTGATGACAGCACAGCTCCAGGCAGCTATATGAATGTGTTCAGACCTCATTCACTGCACAGAACTTACAAAATCTCACTCAGTGCTTCTTTTCATCAAATCTTTCTTTTTTGAGTGAACAACCTCTGTGTTATATGAATCAGAAGGAATAGACTGCCCCCAGATTTGGTTCCGTTTCTCATGGAAGTCAATAAGGAACTAACAAAAAACAGACAACAAGGAAATCTGTTAGCTTAAGTCAATGCTGAATGGCTGCTAATTGTAAGAGAATGTCTGGGCTTCTGTCTATTGTTGGGCACCATGGTTCCCACATTTACAATATTTCACACTGAATACTATCAGGTTTAATATACTTTGGAGAACAAAAACCAAAAAAACCAAAACAAAAAAAAACCCTGGACATAGCCTTCAATATTTGAATGTATTTTTATTTCTATACCTGAACTGACATATAGTTTGCATCAAGATTGTTACAGGAGTTAAAAAATGAGCTGAAAATTAAAAATAATAAGTAAACTATCTGGAAAGGTTTGTAGGCTTGTTCCCCATGAACACTACAAATGAGATGCACTTCACCACAGTGTGCCAAACTCCCACTTTGCGGTGATGATAAGGGATTTCATACCATGAGCTGTAGATTCTTGCAGGACCTTTAAGTAAAAGAAATGAGCATGAGATAGTGTAGCTGTACAGGCTGCATTATAAAGACCTCAGTTAGAGGTTTTCTATATGATTTGCTTCAAAACATTATAGCATGATACAAAATTTAGGAGAAATATGTTTTTAATGCAGAAGTCTCTTAAAAGCAAGGGAGAACCAATATGCAGAAGGTACTACAGAATTACTAGGGGTTTTACTGAGGATGGCACTATTAGCTGAAACTGGGCTTTATCTGTGCCAATCTTGACTTAGTGGAAATTTAGTGGGAATAGAAATGTATCACGCAGCAAGGTGTTAGTGCTGTTTCAGACAGATGGAATGGCCTAAGTTTTTGAGGACTGAAGCACTGAGCTCTGTTCAAAAGGAAAAATGTTAGAATCACAGAATCGTTATGGTTAGAAAAGACCGTTAAGATCATCAAGTCCAACTGTTATCTAACTCTACCATGCTCAATTCTAAATAATTTCATGTTTCAGAGGTGAACAGAACAATGGTGCAGTGGGGTGCTTTGAACAAAGCTTTTCTTTTCCTTAAAAAGTAACATATGGGAGATTTGCAAGAGAGGATTGTTTCGGAAAAAAAGTCACATTTGGTAAGATGGAGGGATTTAGTCAGTGTGGAAAGATTACACGTGACTCCAAGACTACATTCTTTTAGAAAAGCATTTCTTTGTGTGCATCAAGTGAGTATGGGCAGGATAAAGTGCTATTTGGACTAAAGAAGCTTTAAGGTGTATTGTTTAAGGCCTTTTCACATATAAATTCACTTTAACCCTTTCAAAATCCTCAAGGCATTCAACAGAACTTGTGTATTGTTGTGAGGTACAGTTGCGTAAACTGCTTCCATGAGGTATTTACAAGCCTTATGCAGTCAAAATTCTTCATTAAATCTCATCTTCTTCTCCACATAATCTATGCTATAACCAGATAAATTGAAAATTGAAATTGTGTAAGGGTTAGGACTTGTTCCTTTGTAACAATGTCACATAAAATGAAGTGTGAAAGGAACAGGAAGTGAACCCAGGGGAATGAAGACAAGTCCGTGGCTTAGGGCAGGGAAACTAGTGGAAAGGCATGCAGTGATTGGTGAATTGCTTTTCATTTGTGGCCACCTTATAAACAAGAAAACAAGCCCCCAGTCTTACAAACACTGATATTTGAAAAAACATTGTAAAACCAGTGATAGATGTCACAAAAAAATTGCCCACACAAACTCCACAAAAACCCCTTCTCAGAGGTAAAGACACCAGCTGGGCTGAAATTTCAGAATTATGTTTAAATTGAGTGATTTGATGATGCACAAATTTGCATATACATGTTAGGAAACCTTTTAGAAAGCTTTTGAATTTGTTTATTTTATGACATTTTCTGATTTTAACAGATTAGCAGTTTCTCAACCTGCATGGTAATTGCAGGGTATGTAATATGCACTTACACTATTCTGTATAGAACTTCTGTCTCAATCCATTAATGTGATACGTTCACATTTTATAGTTTTCGTACAATGTGTTCCAAACCTCAGATTGTTGCTGTTGTTTCATTTTTCCTTCTTGTCCAGTGTTTTAATGACTTCACCTACTCATATGAGGTCTTTCATCAGCTGGCTACACACTCCGCGTGTCTGGCCTCTTCACTTCATCCCTCTCTTTCACCACCTGCATACCCAATCTGTTAGTGTTAAAGGTCTCAACTTAAAATGATAAAACAGAAGTGATTCCTAAGCCCAAAAAGAAGCAGCAGTGCAAGAAACCCATCTCTATTGAACCTTCTCATCAGCAAGGCTTGAGAGCTTAGGGCCTTCTCCCCACTGTGCTACTTTTTTCTTTCTCTCTGAACAACTGGCACATCGCTAATGTCTCCTCCCCTGCACATGCCCTCAGATACTCCCTTCTGTTTCACCACTGAACTGTTACATGCAGGCTTATGCCTATCTGCCAAGAGTCGCCAAAGCGTACTGCCAAACACAGTGTGTTTCCAGCTTTTTGCAGTGTACTGGGTACTCTCTAAGGACACCTTTTGCCTGCTTCACCCAGAGGCCACTTTTTGTCTCTGTCTGGGCTCCTAGAACAATCTCTCCATGTACAAGATAAAAGTTCATTTTGCTTCTTTACATCCTATGTCTATATTAAATTTTTGATGTTGTCACCCAGCTATATTGCAGATGTTCTTGCAACTTCATGTATATAAGAGCCAGTCAATTGAAAAGAGCCATATGTAACAGCAAACACAGCATAGGCACGTGTGCTGATAAGATTAATTCCTTGTCATCCTCTATAACATTGAATCTAACTTGAATTGCAGCCCTTGAGACCTGCAATTGCAGCCATCCATCTGTCAGTAAACTGTCATTTTGGGTTGTACAGTAGTTAATTGTAGTTAATATACGCAGCTTTTCCCTTGCTTTTCTTCCATCCCCCACATTGCCTCTCCTTTCATTTTCAAGATATAATTAGAGCTAATTGAAGAGGAGCAACACTGACTTAGCAAGTTATTTAATTAAGAAAAAACTGAAGGATAAAGACATATTATCTGCTCAGGTCTAGGAAAAAACCAAAACCCTTAACTACAGAAATACAAAGAAACAGGTGTAAATTAAACATATTTACTATATTACTGATTATTAAACAGAAAAGCAGAAAAATTTCCTCATGTGTAAACTAACTTATAAAAAACTAGCAGTATTAAAGTAGATGCAACATTATCTGATTACACCCATCAATTTAAATCATCACGGGAGGAGTGGCTGATATACCAGAGGGTCATGCTGCCATCCAGAGGGACCTCTACAGGGTGGAGAAATGAGCCAACAGGAGAAACATCTGGAGTGTTGCATTCTGAGTACGAGAGACATGGGGGTACTGGAGGGACTCCAGTGAAGGGCAGAAAAGAGGATCATGTGAGGGAAGGCTGAGAGAGCTGAGACTGTTCAGCCTGGGGAAGAGAAGGCTCGGAGGGGATATCATCCGTGTATGTAAATACTGATGGAGAGGGTTAAAGAAGCCAAATCTAGGCTCTTCTCAGTGGTATACAGTGACAGAACAAGAAGCAGTGGGCATCATTCGGGACACAGGTATTTTTATTTAAACATGAGCAAAGACTTTAAGCATGATCAAGCACTGAAACAGATTGTCAGAGAGGTGGTGACTGTGCTTGGAGACACTCAAAACCTGACTGCACATGGTACTGGGCAGCTTGCTCCAGAGCAAGGTGTTGGACTGGATGATCTCCAGAGGTGCTCTCTAGCCTCAGCTGTTCTGTGACTGCAATCATCTTGTCAAGCACAATGTCACCTTGGTACAGGGATCCCTGTTCACTGTTTGAAATTGCTTTTTTGTCCTTTGTGTCTGTGGAAACTGATTCCAAGGGGATGTGCTTCAGTCTTCTCCTAGTGACTGAGCTAAGGCTGAGCAGCTGATGGTTTCCTGTGCTCTTTTTCCATGTTTTTTAAAGATGTGTGTTTAGTTAGCCATCTTCCAGCTCTCAATGACCTTTCTGAGTGTGACTTAAAAAAAAATATTACAGATAGCAGCACTTCAATCACGGTGGTAATTTTTTCAGCACTCATGGTTAAATGCGACTCAGTTCCATGGATCTGACTGCATTCAGTTTATCTGAGATGCCTGTAACTTGTTGCTTCCCATAGTCTTTCCTAAATAAACAGGTATGTGAGTTCCAGGAGCAGGCTTTGCTTGTGAAGCCTGAGGTAAAAATATATTCCTATGTAGTAATTTTCTTGTGTTTTACTTATAGAGAAGTTATGTTGGTTGCGTTCTAAATTTTACTTATAATAATGAATACATGGTGTTATAACAGTAGTCCTTTTCCTTTATAAATTTCAATGCAAGCAAATTAAAATAAATGCAAATTCTTCTGTTTAGTACAATGGTGAGTAAATAGCCTGGGTATCTCTCTGAGCTTGTCTACAGGCAGACACTAAAGGAAATGTATTCGAATTAACATTTCAGTGAGTAGCCTAAATCACATAAATGTACATATCTCTCTACGTACAGCAATAAAGTGGCCTTAGTTATGGATTATTTTAATTGCCTTCATTTGTTTTATTTCAGTTTATTTTGGAAGTGAGATGAGTCAGTTGGAACAAAGCAACATTAATTCAGAATAAGAGTGTTGCTAGAGGGATTTAATGCTATTTAATGGCTACAGGTTTGTCTCCCTGTGTATTTTCATGTAGAGATGTCCAAAGCACCAAACAAAATAAGCACATCTTGTTCATTCTGATGGAAAGAAGTCAGAAGTATTTTCAGCTTAAAGAGGTTCTTTTAAGATCAATTGGATAATAGTGCTGAGACACTTTGCATTAGTGAGTTAAACCATTCATTTTGAAAAGTTGACTCCCATTTTAATAGTTGTATGCACAGGAATATCTTAAAGAATCGTATTATGTAGTTCAATTTATCGTGAAATACCATATTGAAGATCCTTTTAATAGCTATGAAAGATCCCAAATATTCTAGTTTGTAAAAAAATTGAAGGCTCTTTTGAAATCTCTAAAGGAGTATTTGCAACTTATGGATTGTATAAACTCGTTGTGTAAATTGTTAGATGATTTTACTTACAAGCTTAATTCTTCAAACCAACATTTACATACAAATTCTCCTGCACTGATTTTCTTTCCTGCAGAAAAGAGGTATTTGTTTCAGATTACTTCAATGCTTTCCTGTCTGCATATAATAACCAATATTCATGACAAGTCTGTTTACCCTGATATTCATCCTTTTTCGCTTGAGTGGCGACAACTGTATAACAATGGCATTGATAACTGGAAACACCTCAGCTAAGGATGAGCTGACAGGAATGCATAGTGGCTACAAGATGAATAAGTATGCAGTCTAAGCAAACGTGGCTTTAAAAGTGGCTGGAAGATGTGGTACAATGGAGGAGATGTGTTGTGACTTTGTAGTAATGACATTTACCTCAACTCCTGCCAAGTTTGAAGTATAATGAAACTAAGAATTATACTGGGCTTTTTAGTCAAAGCACTTAAAGAAGGACTTGAATCTGTATTTCAGTGATGAGAAAAGGACATTTGATTCTCAAATGGCTACAACAAAGTAAGTCTTTTCCTCTGTCACTCATTTTCAAACCAGGTGGAGAGGGAACAATGCACAGGAGGAACTGGCCCAAACTCAGAGCAACTAGAGGTGTATCAGGATGGTTCTTTACTTCAGCTATTTGATCCTGCTGAGACACACAGGTTGTGGACTTGGCTACTGTCACAGCAATATAGATGTACTGACACCAAGTTCTGACCCTGCTCCTGGCCTTGGACCTCAATATGTCTGTAGCAACCTACCCAGAGCTGGGTCAATCTCCTCATTGCTCAAGTCTGGATTTCCTGAAGAAGAGCATGGGTAGGGGAAGTTGACTGAGGAAGCAAGAGCTCCCCATTTAGCACTGCCAAATACCTCACAGGAAGTCCTAGGAACAAAGGATCTATGAAACTGCTCAGCCTCTCTTGATTAGACAGGAATTGTGACAGTCTCTGCTGAAGAACAGAGAAGTAAAAAAGAAAGCTGATGGTAAAACCAAGAATACAACCCTGGCCACTTCAGTTCCAGTCTCACCCCATGAATACAGAATTTCTTTAAACTGGAAACCCTATCTTCAAGACTGTAGAGAAAGTGTTTGACCTAAAACATGCTAGAAAACAAGCAACTAAATAGACAGCACAGCTTTAAAGGTGGTATGTTATGTATTTTCCTCTGCATTTTATGCATAGCATGTTTCATGCTGCCACTATTCAAACTCCTGCATTTCATGCAGCAGTGAACACAGTGAGATGTGCTTAGATAAGAAGTTAATGGAGAGAAACACAGTGTCTCACAATGATGTCTGAAAGAGCGACTACTAAATTTTTATTCAAAATAATTTTACAGAAGAAATGGAAAAATTGATAAGCAGAAAAGAGCACAGGGAAAAGATCAGTAACTATTGTTATGAAAAACATGAACTGAACAAAAAAAATCAAAAGAAAATACAGCCTATTCGACCCTTATCTTTGCCATTTTTAGATATTGTGGGAAGTATGGAATAATTTGGGTGTTCTCTTCCACACCTCACTGTGTATGAGATCTGAGCAAAAATGAAGAAATTACATGTTGTTTCTAAACAGCTGAGATGCAAATTTAGCTTGATTTGAATATTGTTTAGCCTGCTATACATCAGCTTTTTCTTTAAGAACTCAGCTTTAGCTGTTCCATTCTGTTAATGCTTTGGTTATGTGATGAAGTGTGTTGAATGGGAAAAGGGAAATTGAAGCATTTTTGAAACATGAAAAAACCCAAACCTTATGGGTTTTACCTTATGTGAAAAACCACAATCAGTAATTTAAGGTAAAATATATTTGGTTAATTCAGCCTATTTTTCCAGTGTCTGTACACAGAGATGTACTTAAGTTATCAGTAATTTGCTTGTATATTATTCCTTTCTCCGTAATCAGAATTGAAGCAGTTTTCGGTGAGTACAAATACTTGTTACTCAAGCTCTTCTAGATTGGTTGAATTTTTATATTTTAAACTAATTCATACCATTAGTCGTATGATCGCATGAAAAAAAGGAGTGATTTCCCTGATACCAAGTGCAGTGTGAGCATATATTTATGGGAGAACTAAGCCTCAGAAGCTATAAAACTAAACAGAAGGATGGGGAAAAGATGCAAACAGGTTGAAAGGTGAGCAGAATAATAAAAATGATAAGATTTTAGTGCAGAATAGCTAAGTTCTTTCACATAGGTTCCATAGTACTCTTTGCTATGACTAACAACCCTGACAGCTGCAAATGTCACTGAAACTGAATTTTACATGAGACCAGTTACAACAGACTTTCATTAACTTTGGAGTCAACGAGATTCAGCTGCTTAAATTGTCACTATGAGCAAGTTCAAGAGGAAATGATCACTCAGCTCATGTAGCTGTTTGGGGATTTTTCCCATTGCCCAGCTCCTCGTTAATATTTCTGTTGACAAAGTTGGATCACTTCCTCCATCCCCACCACAGGTGACAGTTTGGCAACCCACAGTGTTTAATTCCTTTGAGAATGAAAATTATTTTACCTCAAAGCAGGAAAATATCTGAGTGGTGTTTAGGTATTTTTTGTTAATTTAATTAGGATGAATAAATTCTTAAAGCACAATCATGCCAAACTTAAATAAACACTTAGTACATCACATAAAGAGAAATTTACGCAGACATGGAATGAAGTGCACAGTGACACAGAATCCTAGTATTTGGCACTAATGTGTGTATATGTCACTGAGAGTCAGATCTTGTGAGCTCACATATATGCCATTAAATGGATAAGAGCAGTGAGGAAGAGACAGCTAGAAAGGAGGGAGGCAAAGATGTGCCTGCAGTTAGCAGTGTAAGAAGGCTAACTGCATTTTCTAAGGATCACTAGTATTTTGGGATGGTGCTGGAAAATGCAAGTTTTGAAAAGCTGAATTCCATCTTCACATTTTTGTATATTGTGTATTCCAGTCCCACTGGCCTAACTGGTGTTTTCACCACTTGAACCAAGCAGGTATCCTTCAGAAAGACTTAGCTATGTGAAACAGCATGTGAAAGTTCAGTTCATATGTTATGAAATCAATCACAAGGCTGAAGAGAAAACCACATTTTAGTGCTCTTAGTGCACTAAAAGTCACTTAGTGCCTTTTCATGTTGACACCTTTCTGTTTTTCTGTTACAGTGGTTCATCTTCCACTGTAAATATGAGCTCTATTCCTGCTCTTACCTTTTTTCTCCAGTAACTAAAAATACTGCATGTTTTTACTTCAATTAATTCTTCATTTATCTGTTCCTGGACTTTGTGTGTGTTCAGGCAGGCTTCTCCTAGGCTGAGTGTGCAAGCAGTGGGACTGAAGTGTCCATGCCATACATGAGGATGCTCTGACTCCAATGCCTGATGCTGTCTATGTTGTCCCTTCTCACATGGGGGACGTTTTCTGTACTGACTGCAGCTCTAATTCAGAAAAGTTCTGGATTTCAAGATTAGCTTCTGCTTGGATGGAAGTCTTTAGGGATTTCCTGAAGTGGAGGCTCTTTTCCTCCAAACAAATGGCCAGGGTGTAGAACACTGCCCTATAAAATTAAGTGACTTTAAGACATATTTTTTGCTTATGACTTGAAAATATTATGAAAGTTGTGACTCAGTGGCTGAACACATAGAATATGTACTTCATGCTTTTCCTTTACTTGGCCTAGTTATTTGCCTTTTAAATAATATAATACTAATATTGTGCTTTGCTGTTCAAAACTCATTAGCACAGCATGGCTAATAAGAAGAGGAAGTGTCGATGAATTCTGTGAGCAGACACTGTCACAAGGCTGTGCTCTACTAAGCCACTTGGAAGCTACCTCAACTCATTTGAAAAGACATAATGTTCACTTTTTACCTCACATATGACAAAGTGATCGTGTAATCATAAACTCTTTGGTAGAGCCCTTGTTGTCCTGTGCATAAGTGTTCTGGGGCTGTTCTTATGATAACTACAAAATTTACATAATCAGTTTTTAAAATCAGGTTACAGTGAAGGACTAAGTATGAAGATGCATTGAGAAAGAGTTTAATCCCTGAAGCTGGCTAAAGACTTCTAGTTTCATAAACCTGCTTATACAGGAAAAGCATTCAAACAGGACTGGAATAGGTTCACAACCTCATTGATATCTGAAAGTAGAAAGGAGTCCTACTTATTAGCTAAATAGTTTATTTTATGATTAATTCCAATTTTACTTACCAATATTTAAAACTGAACTGAGCTCAAATTGTTTCAAGAAGCATCTCTCCTAGCAATGCCTTTGTGCTCACAGATCAATTATGGAAATATGATCTTTCTACTTTCAGACTGATTAGAAGACCAACACCTACTTTTTTGTTTGAGTTTTGTAGAATGAAATTCTAGTTTGAATCAAAACACAGAGATGTCATTCAAATATTCAGATGCAAAAGAACTTTGAAGCATCCAGATTCTTCGAAAACCTACTCGCAGGATGAAGTATGCCACAGGTAAAATTCAGACTGGGTTATTTATCAGTTGTTTGAATACAGTTTTTCAGATTAGAGTCTTAAAAATATCCAGTAGAAATGATTGTATTACTTGTCCCTCAGCAGAACTAGCTTCTCAGCAACTATAACTGTAGTGTATAACTCTAATTTAATGGCTGTGCCTTAAAAAACCCAGTTCATTATGGTGATCAATATCAGTAAGCTCATCAGCAGCATGGATTCTTTTGTAAGCTTTAGTCACTAAAACGGAATTATTTGCTAGCTCCACTGTGGTTGATCATCCCAGAGGACAAGTACCCTTGACCTCACACTGCCCTTGTCTCCTGTGATATACAGAGGAGCCAACAGTGCTACTGGGCTGTGCTCTCACCCAGGCACCCCCCAGGTGTTGTGACACTGCAACCTCAACAGTTGGTGGAAAGTAGAAGGATTAGCAAAACCTGGTAAAATATTTAAAACCACCATTGGGGGGGGGGGTAAAAACTCATTGTGTAAAGTGATTAAGATAAATAATAAGTGAACAGCCATGAATTTCAGAATCAAGATTGAAACAAATAATTTCAGAACACATATGGGTGTTTATGTAATATGTCAGTTTTATACAGTAATTTCAGAAATTAAATTCCTTGTGTTATTGACTTTGGTTGGGGGGGGGACAAGACTGTGGAGATGTTATTCTACCTACAATTTATTTTTACTGCTTAAATGCTTTGGTTTTAGTGATGTTAGCTGAATCAATAGATGGAGAACCTGTTATGCAAAGCTGTTTACACAACGTGGCTCTGGAAGGAACTTCACTGTCATATATTTTAACTCATATTACAACTGCCTTAATACACCTTGATAATGAAATCCAATTGTAATCCATGACAAATGAGTAACCATTAGTTAGATTAAGCTTCTTTAAATTCTAAGACAAGTAAGTGGAAGGACAAATGCATGAAAGAAAAGAATAAATAAAAGGAAAGTAAGTGACAGGATGGGAAAAAAAAACAGAAAGAAAAGGCTGTCAGTGGCCGACAATAAGGTCCTCGAAAGGTCGCTGACAGCCGTTGCAGAAGAAAAAGCCATTTAGCTCAGAACATTTTGATAATATCTGGTTGGAGAAAAACAGATTTCTTAGAAGTTATCATGTGTAAGGATAATGTCAGGGAAGCTGACAGGCTTTGGACAACACACAAATAATTCAATTTTACCCAAATGGGCTGAAAACTGAGTGTTACCTCTAAGGGGTGAAACATGCTAATGTTAAAACGTTAAAAACATTTAACATGTCAATGTTAAAATGCAACATGTTACATTAAGGAATGTGACTTATCCAGTCTGTTTTTAATTTTGAATTCCTTCAGATTTTATTCTATTCTAACTGAACTGTTGTGATGGTTGGATACAACTGATGGGTAACACATTGCGGAATTTTTCACCACTCTCTCTGTTGTACTGTGGAGTTTCAGTAATGTGCTGTCAGATCTTCAACAAGGCTCTGCCACAACAACAATGTGAACCACAGGTAACACTAGGTGGTTGGAGATGGAGAGTGGAAAATTGTGAAAATGGACTGTTTGAATAAAAATAACTTTGTCAGCTGTAATCAAGGAGGAAAGAAGTAATATTTGTCTAACATGCATAGTTGTTCAGGTTTATATTTTGTTCTTTTCCTCAACAATAAGATGGGTGACAGTATAGACAGCATATGACTTGATAATAGAGGCTGAAAGGTGAAAAACCTCTCCTAAGGTTTTCTTCCCAGTACTCTTGAAAATACCTGCCATTTGGTGCAATCTTACCCATTTTTAAAGGAAAATAATGCAGTTCAGGAAAAAGAAGCTATGTCTGGCAAGGATGATTTAACAGGGAAATTATCTAATTTCTTCCACTAACCTGAGGCAAAATTTGAATAAAGAGCTCTTGAAGTGCCATGATCCCTTCCAGCCCCTCACCAAGTGAGCACTCCTGCTAATTTAGCCAGTCCTTGCTGTATCAATAGTAAGTTGGAAGGACGTTTTTCTCTTCAGCCTTTTGGCTGATCTAATTAAGAGCAGTGAAGTATTTTGTTCTTCCTGTGAAAGGCACTTTATAAAATGGGTTCCACTTTGTACTTTCTTTAAGCATAATAAAGCATAATTTCAAAAAAACCAACGTTTATTCTTCATCACAGTTGAAACTTGCTCCTTCCTTATCCTCCTACTAAAGAACATGTACTGCATTAAGCATTCATAAGCTTTTTGGCTGGTACAACAACATTTGGCTGGTACACCTTCTTGTCTCAGAGAAAGATTGCATCTAAGTACTCACTAAACAAACTAACAGAAAATCTTGTTATGATTGCAGAAAGAGATCCAGCCAGCAATAACTGCTATTGTATCCTGGCAATCTGAAGAGGGGAGTAATGTATCTGGGAAAATAATCTCCAGGAACTTAGAACTGGACAATTAATTTTTCAATTTAATTTCCAAATATTAGCATATTTATGATAATTAGGGACAGAATAAACCAACCTGAACTTCTCTTCTGCAGTCGGAGATGAATAAAGTTATGAAACAAACTGGAAGCTGTAATACAAGGTAATAATTGCCAAAGCTTTCATGAAGCAAGAAGGCACAATTCACTTTTTTCACTTTGAGCTCATCAATGCATTAGGAATTTTTGTTAATAGTGCCCAAAAAGAATAGAAATGGATTTGAAAAACTTCTTGTACAAGCAAGATCTGTTTACTTTTCTTACATTACATCATTACTTTAGTATAATTAGTCCTTCAGAAGTTGCAGTCTGGATTGCATTTTACTGAACGTGTTCATTGGCAAATGTTCCTGGCCTGAAGAGCTTCAAGTCTACAGCTGCAATCAAGTGAATTCAACAAAATGGAGAAAAGGATGCCCGAAAATATTACAGCCATGGTTTAGATGCCAATGCATCTTGAGATCCCTAGATCATATGGAAATATGTTGTTCTGTCACAAATAAACAGTGTCTGCTCCCCTAGCTACTACTGGCTTTAGCCCACATTAGATGGGTTTTACCAGCTGCTAAGATAACTCCCACAGCCCCTTTCTCTGCTAAGTGTGAGTATAGACAGGAGAATCTGGGCCTGGCCAACTCCCCAGGATTTTTTTTTCCAAGATTCCTTCCAGTGCACCACAAACATAGCTGCCCTCATCCTTCCCTTGCTATTTCCCTCTTTGTTCCACTGTACCTTTTTCCTCAGTTTCAGATATATCTTCCAGCAAAAGGACTAGCTTTCAATTTTATGTCAAAAAGTCAGTTTCACTGAACAGTATTTGTTCATCATTAACATGTTAATTGTGAAAGCTCAAAACGCAATCAGCTGGCACTGCATATCTTTGAAACTTGCAGTATCCTTATACTCTTCAAATGAACACCTTCACTGCACTTTTAATTCTGTAAGTGGGACAAACCAACCACTTTGCTATGATTTTCAATGGTTAAAATTTACCATTTAACATTCTGGTTTGAGTTTTTATGGGTGAATTTTGCTTGACTCTATGAAGGGTGTTATTTCCATGTCAAATATGTGCTCAGTAGCCTCTCAGACCAGAAAAGGGAATTGCTGAAACTATACCATTCCCTTTATTTATGGTATGTGTTCTTGACTCCCCTATAACTTAGAAAATTACCCCTTCGTGCATACAAACTTTGTCCAAATGCCAGTGCCTGATCTTCTCTCCCTACTTGCTCATTCTTTGTCTGAAGCAAAATTATGCAACACCCATATGACTAATTTGTTGTGCATAAAGCCCAGAGTTATAATTTGTGCCTGTTCTCTAAAAGTGGACTTTTGAGGTTACTCCTTGAATACTTTATGCCAAACATGACTGTTTGGATATTCATACAATTAAAATGGAAGTCTCCAGTGCTTCTGGCAGCTCTGTTTATAAGTCCAGCTGCATTTGGCTTGGTATTAATGCTGCAACCTCATTTTGCCTCTGTCTTCTCTTCCTCTGTCTTTTAAAAGCCAATAAAATGATTGACTGAGACAATTTAAATGATCTATGATTTTGTCAGTAATTACAGCTATTTCTCCAATTAATATGCTTTTAAATCTCTTGGATTACTACCAATTTTATTACTGACCTTAAACTCTGAACTGTTTTCTCTTTGAAAGCCAACATTTTAAAGTCACCACCACAGGTAAATAGTGGAAGGTAGCTGTGCTTGATGTCCTGAGATTATCATGTATTGACAAAATGAAGTGATTTTAAAACACTCTGGTACTTAGCAATAAGTCAGTAAAACAAAGGGGAACAAAGGAGCTGCTGTTTGTGTGAGCCGTGAAGATCTTGTATAAGGAATCTGGCTGCTGTTTCAGTGAGATTTTTTGCTGTAAGGTTTTTTGTGTCTTCCATACATGATTATACGTGTATCCTGTTCCACTGCATTAGCATTAACATGATTAATTTATAATAGCTGTTTTCTTTAGGGCAGACTTTACTGAAACACACATCCCCAGACATGTCCACCTCTGCCCCAGGGGAGCAGCCATGAGTTGCCTTTGCATGTGCACTGCAGGGTCCAAGTTCTTGGGAATGTACAGTCAGGCTTTTCCACAGTGATGTTTAGTGATGCTTCCCTGGACCGGTCCCATGGCACACTTATGGGGAATCTGGGAATTGCTGGACTTCTCAGGCTTGTTCAGGAGGTTTGGTTATGGGTGGAGGCCAGCCTTTGCTGGCTAGTTTTAGTGGAAATATATAACAAACAAAATCCTTGTGGAATACAATGGTGGGAAGGGAATGGGACATGAATCCTTCCTAGACCAGCACTGACAGCCTTACAGTGTTGGATTTGACTGCTCTAGGATAAGCTCTTGAGGTCAATTTCATGCAGTTCTGCCGCAGTTCTCAACCTAGGTTAATAGCTTTCCTAATTTTTGATCCCTCTTCTTTTGACCTCCCTAGGCATAGTAGTTGGAGATCTAATTCACAGTGGCATCCTGATTCAGTCAGAAAACTATGCTATATATAGTGGTACCCTCCTTTCCTTTCCACCCTCTCCATCTTCATCTTAGGTATAAGGAACCTATCTGCTTATCTGTTTTCAGGTATTTTGGCTTCGGACAAAAATGTTCTTACCACTCTAAACTCTTAAATGGCTGTGTGCCCATTCAAAGATTACTGGAGGCCTTTGGTTTATCATAAACCAAATGGAAATATTTTGTCTTCATTTTAGTTCTTGTCACCTGTCTCTGCCTGGCAGTTTCTCCTTTTTTTCCTTTCCTTTATGAAGCACATATCCTATTATTTTAGTAATTCCTGTAGTACAGCTATGCAGGGACAGCCATATGTGCAAATTGACTTCCACTGTTCTTTACTCTGGCAATGCATCTGTTTACTTACCACTGTACTCTTTAATGATCTGGAAAAGGGGTGCATGGCAAGGTGTCAAAGCTTGTGATGATAAGACGTTATCTAGAATAGACTGGGGCAGACTGCAGAATTACAGATGTATTTTATAATGATGAGCAACCAGGCTGGTAAGATGAAATTCACTGTGGCTAAATAATAAGGTGGCAAGCATGGCAAACAAAATCTTACTTCACTAATACAGTGAAGTGTTCTGAGTTGACTGTCAACACTGAGAATAAAACCTCAAAGATTTTTCTGTGGTCACTAGCAGTCAGAAAAGTACATAAAACATTAGGAATTATTTGAAAGGTAGTAGAAAACCAGCAAAAAAAAATTATGCCAGTGAATAAATCTGCCACATGTTCAATACTTGGAGTAAGGCATGCAGTTCTTGTCTCCTCATCTGAAAAAAGGATACAGTAGAATGAGTCAGTGAAGAAGTGTATTCTGCGGAATAGTTCCCATCAAACTATTTCTGATCAAGCTACAGCTCTGACACATAAAAAATTGCATCCCTTTCTCTACCTTCGTCCAGTTTTATACTTATAGTGATCTGCCATAATATTTAGCTTGTGTAGATTACATCCTTGCATTGTAAATATTCTACTTTAAAGTAGAAACTTTAAAAACTCCTTTAAAAGCAGTGTTTTTGGGGTCATTTACTGCCTTATTTAGAAAAATTAAAGAGTAAATGAAACATATAGTGAGTAAAAAGACATAAAGGAGTGAGAAAGCAAATTTATTGTACAGAACACAGAGAATAATTAGAAGGAGCAAGAGATAAAATAGAAAACTAAAGAACAAAATGAAGAAAAAAAGAAAGAAGGATAAAGGTGGTGTGGACACAGAGTAGCTGTGGGTTGGTATGTGAGGACTCTCCATTAAGTAATGTGTTTGGTACCTGGCCAAGCTGAGTGCTGAGAGCTGACCTGCCCTGGCTGAGCAAAGAAACCAGGGAGGGACACAGCAGACAGGGAGATCACTCAAAGTGGCAAGTGTTATATGTTAACACTTATCACCTCAAACGGTGTCTCTGGACATCCTCATGTTTTAATATACTGTGTCTACTTTATTCTTTTCCATTATTATTTTGATGCATAGCAAAGACTGGATTTCACATCTGGGAAGGAGTTACCTGGAGTAGAGAGGGGAAGCATACCCTTATCAAGTGGTCAAAAGCGCCTTTGGTGAACAGAAGTCTCCCTCCTCCTTTCCACGAGCAAAAGTTTTTAACATCTTTATTTTCTAGATTTTTGCACGTCAGACATTGTTATGAGGTGCTATGATGTCAGATAGGCAGTCATTTTCTTACTGTTTGCCTGCATATTTTTCCTTCATGGCGTCTTCACTTTGAACAACTTTGCATGCAATTCCAAGCACAAATACAGACTGAGAAGAGAATGGCTTGAAAGCAGCCCAGGGGAGAAGGACTTGGGTATGCTGGTTGATGTGAAGCTCAACATGAGCCTGCAATGTGAGCTTGCAGACCAGAAGGCCAACCGCAACTTGGGCTGCATCAAGAGAAACATTGCCAGCAGGGTGAGGGAGGTGATTCTGCCCCTCTACTTTGCTCTCCTGGGACCCCTCCTGAAGTATTGCATCCGGTTCTGGGACCCCCAACATAAGAAGGACATGGCCCTGTTGAAGTAAGTCTAGAGGTGGGCCACAAAGGGGCTAGAGCACCTCTCCTATGAAGACAGGCTGAGAGAGTTGGGGCTGTTCAGCATGGAAAAGAGAAGGCCACAGAGACACCTTACAGCAGCATTCCAAGACTTAAAGGGGGCCTACAGGAAAGATGGAGAAAAACTCTTTATCAGGGAGTGTAGTGATAGAACGAGGGGTAATGGTTTTAAACTGGAAGAGAGAAGATTTAGATTAGATTTTAGGAAGAAATTCTTTATTGTGAGGGTAGTGAGACATTGAAACAGATTGCCCAGGGAAGTTGCGAATGTCCCTTCCCAGGAAGTTTTCAAGGCCAAGTTGGATGGGTCTTTGAGCAGCCTGGTCTAGTGGGAAGTGGCTGGATGATCTTTACGGTCCTTTCCAACCCAAACAATTCTGTGATTCTATGATACAAGAATTCTGCATTATTAACCTTTCAATCACAAGCTTGTTGCTACATGTTGAGCTACCTTAAAGAGGTGGTGTTTGGGACCCAGAGCTGTACAGTACAGAATTTATGAATAGTTCTCACATTTTCACATTGTGGTCACTTCTTCTCCTGTAAGTATCAACAAAAGCACAGAAGTCCGTATGAAGAATAAACCTGGGTCACACAAAGACCCAGCCATCACTCTCTGAGCTACACTGCTTATTTGTGTACAGAGTTTGCATGTTACAATGTGTTGGCTACCTCAAAACAGCGCATAAGGAGCATTAACATTCTGGTTTGAAACTCAGAATACAGGCTCATTATACAAACCTTAATTGCAACCTTATCAAAACATGGATTTGAGTTGTTTTAATTGAGTTGGAAATATGCTTTCAATGTCCCCTAGGCGATTAAGTAAAATTAACACCTGGTTGTAAATGCCCCTGCAGACAATAGAAATGCCAGATTGGGAGTCTATGCAAAATGGTGGCTGAGGAATACACTTTGAGTGCATGGAGTAAGCTTTTCCTTTGCTGCATTTTGCTGTGGCTTTGATCACTTCCCGCTGCGGCTTAAAATTTGGTAAATCTATGGTAAAAGTTTTAGAGAAGCTTTACCTGCTTACTGATTTTAATCTGCTCAAACATAGTAGGATTTGGGGTCTTAAATCATAGAGAATGTTAATCTCAGCTTTGCCTTGATGGAAAGAATTACTGGGAAAATTAAAACCAGCCCAAAAAGAAGAGTATGCCAGAATTTAGGATAGGACAGGATGTTTTTGTACATGCAGAACATGGGACTTATTCCTCTTCCATCAGAATTAGTTGATACGTGACATTCACATATTATACAGCTGATCAGGTTATAGACTTTTTTTAAAACCAATGGAAAAAGGATTACTATTAGAGTGATCCAGGTATCATTATTACTTATCATATTTTCAATGTATGATTGAATTTATGTAATGTCAGTGGATGTGAATATCTTTCAATGTGAATTGAAGTGAGAATCTGTTCCTGTGTTTTAAGAAGAAATTTTACATAATAACTTATTTTCAAATAAATAATACGGAAATATTTATAATTTTCAGATCAGTTAGAACTACTGAAGAGTTTTGTATATACCAATTATACAGATGAATCCGTGTCTCATCTTTTACACACACGTGTGCACACATAAAAGGCAGAGGGATGGTTCAAAGCTGTCCCAGGAGAGGTTTACACTGGGCATTAGGAAGCATTTCTTTACCTAGAGGGTGGTCAAGCACTGAAAGAGGGTTCCTAGAGAGGTGGTCGATGCCCCAAGCCTGTCAACGGTTAACAGGCATTTGGACAATGCCCTTAATAACATGATTTAACTTGGTCAACCCTGAAGTAGTCAGGCAGTTGGAATAGATGATCATTGTAGGTCCCTTCCATGTGAAATATTGATCCTATACACACACAAACAAACAACATAGAGCAGGGACAGCAGTGCCAAAGTTTTGCTGTTACACTAAAAGCTATCAATAGTGATTAATGAGAACTTGAAAATATTTGGACTGATGTCTTCCCCTTACTATCCTGCTTAAATGCATTACAGCTGGTTACTTTACTTTTGGGCCATTATATTAACATTAGTGTAATGTGTCCTTAAAAATGCAAGAAGACCCTCAAGCACAGTTGTCTGTATTGCTTCTCTGCTGAGACCTCTATACAATCTGCTGGATTTCCATCTTTTCAGACCAGCTCCATGTCCCTTAGTTACTCCTGCTCCTGCCCTAATCTTTTACTAGGAAGTTTCAGACAGGCTTGAAAAACAAAGCAGCCAACTTTTGTAGACTATTCCTAATGAAAGTGAGTTTGTTCCCAATGGACTATTATGAAGATATAGATCTCCAAAACCACCTAACTGGAAGTGAGGTGACATGTTACTGGGCTTTTGCTGTTTGTTCAAATCCAGGGGACAATTAGCTTTGCATGAAGGGTTCATTCTTACTTTTATTCTGCAACATTTCACAAAAGACATGAAATAATGCAGTCTAGCTGACAGGAAAAAGGAGAAATTGTACAGATAGCTGCATTTTTAACATTTGTCTTGATATCTTGGGCAAAAGATGCTCATTTCAGTTTTCTAGTCTGGAGAAAATACTTGAATAAGGCTTTTGGTTAAATCAGTGAGACGAAAATGGTACATGAAATTTAATATAATCCATCTTCTCTTTATAGCCAAAATTCCCACCCTCATCTCAGCCTGCAGGAGAAGGTGTATGAACACTCATCAGCTTCAGTGTGGAGTCAGCTGCTTTCCTTCTGTTAACCTGGGGTGCTCTTCAATGAAGCTCTTTCAACCTTAAACAAATCCTTTGAGTAATATCATGAAGTTTGTTCCTCTAGATGAACTGAAGGAGCAGCAGCCAGCAGCTGGGTGAGCAGGGATGGGGGAGGAAGGGGTGGAAGAGTCACAGACACTTCTGCAGTGTTTGGTTAGTGGTGACCTGTACCTCTGCATAGCAAATATTGTTTGTGTAACACTTGCAAGAAATAAAGCACTCTAAAAGCTATAAAAACAGAACTCTTAAACCTCAAGTGGTTTGAATTTGCAGTGTTCTCCATTATGATGGGTAATATGACTTTTCTTTAACTGCAGAAAAGGATTCACATTTTTAAAGGCTTACATTAAAATATTTATCTGCTGTGAAATAAAACGTGCATGGAGACAATTTGTTAATCTCAGCTTCTGAATTCTGCTTTTAACTAATTTGACAGTTGTTCATAAAAAATACTTCTGGGAATCTGGGTATGTCTTATTTTGTTATCATCATCAAGTAAAAACATCCTTACAGACGGAAGACCTGATTCCAGTTACTTGTGTTGCCTTACTGTCATTCTGCTGACATCAAACAAATGATTCTCTGTTTATTCCAACGTGAAACAAATTGCTCTCTACCCAAAAGCTGTGAATCCTCACTGTGACCACAAAGGACATGACAAATTGACAGCTTGGGAAATTAAGATTTGGGGTGTCACATGAGACAAATATATTTTTAAGTAGTATATAAAGATTATGATTCTAAAATACTTAATATCAAGATATGAAAAGTCAGAAAATCAATTATTATCACTAATTGCCTTGAATTTTCCCTTCCAACATGCCTGTACTTTGCTAACATGTCCCATTTTTCACCCAATGGTGTCATAAAAGCCTGGAAGTTTACAGTCTGGGTCAGATCACTCAGTTCTGCCTCTGGCAGTTGTCAGAATCGAATATGTCACAAGGCCCCACTAAAACCAAAGTATTCCCATCCATCAAATCAGAAGCTGTGATTGGGCCAGAAGAAGTCTTTCCACTCATTTGATTTCTGTGGTCTGTCATTTGCCAAGTATTCAGTCACAATTAATGGCCTCAGCTTCTGGCATCTGGGAAATCTCCTGGCCAAAAACTGCATCCGGATCTGTTTAGTTTGCAAGATCAGATGAATTCTGTTTGGCGTTAAATGAACATTTGGACAATTTATTTATTGCTACAAATGAAGAAGAACATTTCTGACTCCTGTCAAGATGTGTCAATGCATTAAATAGGTTGCACTTTTCCAGTGAGTTTTAACGGTTTATGTTGGGAATATGAGAAAGACCCAGGGTCATGAAGTAGCCTTCTTTTCTTTTCGCTCTGCTCCCCTTCCTACCCTCCCTGAATTAAATAGTCCTCACTTTTTCTATCCATTTATACATAAATCTCTTATTATTTCACATCTCAACATTTAACCTTTGTTTAATTTCTTGAATTTGCCTTATATGTCGTATAAGGTTTGATGCAAAGGGAACAAGGACTCAACAAGGACACTTGGACATCAATTCTTGTGTTTTGCTACTGTGATATCATCCGTGTTAGAAGTATTAGGAAGGAAACAGGACAGGCTCCCTACTCCACTTGGTAACATGTGCCCTAGACTGGGAGCGCCTGCTCAAGGGATGTTAGGAATACCATCACTGTTAAATTCCATGGAGAGTTAGCCTAAAATGTAAATTGGCTTTGGGATTAGACCCATGTAGTATGGTGAGGACAAGAAACTATTTTGGATCTATTCTGCTTTTTCAAGAAATGTATTTTTTTAATTTCTTTATTTTGAAACTTTTTCAAAGGATTTCACAGAAAAGGAAATTAAATTAAATTAAATCTTTTCAACATTATCCATTGAATTGGTGCTAAATTTTATCAATCTTAATCTTTCTTTCCAGATCTTATTTTCCAATTAATTAATTTTTACATATATTGAGCATGTATTGCCAGATGATCACTGTCACTGACATTTTTACTATTTAGTAGTATAGATATATAAACCTCCTTTAGGAAGCATTTTCCTGAATCAAATTCTAATTACTTCCAGTATTTTCTTCTGCTTATCAATCTTGCACTGCTTTGTTATAATATTTTTAATTTATTTTGCTTTGCCTCCGTAGGATGTGAACTCTTTATCCCTCTAAATTTGTTATGATTTCACAACCAAAAGATTTTAATCTTGGCTGTTTGTCTTTCTGCTTGATATTGTTTCTTGTAAGTACCTACATTTGTTTTTGTTTCATCTCTAATCAAGCACATCAAAGTTGTTTCCCTCTAATTGGCAGAGTTGCTATTTGAGTTTTATGATCAAATATTTGGATGCACTTAAGGGTAAATGAAATAAATTGCTAGGGAGAAGCAATAGAGAAAACAAAAGCTATTGTGGAATACAAACAAAGGAAACAAGTGGCAGAAATGCCATATAAGAATACAAGGATGAATTGTTTGTACTCATGAGTTAAAAGAATTCAAACTATATACTTTTACTAAAGTGGATTTTGAGTGAATATTGATGCAGCTTTACAGGCAAGGTGTCTTTTTAAATGGAAATCACTAGAGGAGCAAATACACTGCATATCCATCTCTGTCCTTAAATGTTTTGTACAAAATCCCAGCAAGCCTAATCATTTAACATTACTGATGCATTGACACGAGACAGCACTTATATCAAAAACAAAGGATAGCTTTTCAGTGACAGGCAAGAAAACAAAAAGACCCAAAGTATAAGACATAGTTCCCATTAAATTGAGTTAATAATTTTACCCTTGAACTGAAATAAATTTATACTTAAATTTACACACTTGGAGCAACATATTTTGCACTTTCCAAGAGAATGAGCATGAAATACAGCCTGTGGTTGACTGAGGCCAAATTCACATCACATTTGTATGGAAAACGATTACGAATTGAACTGTGCATAGAAAGAAATAAATCCCTTGGTTGGACTGTAATTCCAGTTTATGTTGGCTATTACAATAACCACTTCTCAGTATTTGCGAGTCCACATGCCCCTGCATTCAAGGTGCAGCCCTAAGGAAGACAAATAACACTTTTAGGAATGTTAGATGAACTTCCATTTGACTGAACTAATTTTGCCTTCTGTGTGAAGCATAAAGGATAAGCTTATCCCCATGCATACAAGGAGCTGTATCAAGGTGCAGTAGCTGTGCTCCAATGCAGGTGGAGTCACTACATGTCAAGAACTGTCACTATTTTGTTCTTGTCCAACAAGAGTAAACTACTAACTTTAGAATTTTGAGTTTCATTCCATTTTTAAATAACAGAGACTATTGACAATTAGGAAAGTAACGGAAATAATCAGGTCTGGAAACTATGAAGAGTTGGAAACCACAGAAAACTCAAGTGAGAGTAGGCTGGGGGAAGACACAGGACACTGTCTAAACACTTTCTGGGAAGGAGGAGAGACTTGAATCAGGAAGATATTGTTTCCTAGCTGTGCTGTATATCTCACTTTTTCCTTCTTAACTAGATGAAGTATCAGCCTTTAGGTGTCACAGACTCTCTAAAGGTGATCCCAAATGTCCCTGAGAGTAAATAATGACAAAAATCAGCATGTAAGATTAGGGTCCTACTTATGAGGGTTGAGCATTATTTGCTGTCTGACTGTGTGGCATGTGATGGGGGAGGCTGGATCAGCTGAGCAAGGGAATTGCATGTTCTATGAAGCAAAGTTTACAGTGAAAATTTCAGATTTGGAGGATGACTGAGGATAGGATGAGAAAGAACAGAGACTGTAATAATGGAAGTTTCCATTAGGCACTAGGAAATATTTTCACTATAAGGGTGGTCAAACATTAGAGCAGGTGACCCAGAGAGTCTGTGGGTTCTCCATCCTTGGAGATATTGAAGACTTGATTGTATGTGGCCCTGAGCAACCTGCTCTAACAGGCCCTACTTTGAGCAGAAGGTAGCCTCAGGGGTCTCTTCCAACCTATACGACTTGATGAGTCTTTCTCTGATTATTTGATTCTGTGCATGCAAAAATGGCCACTACACTGTATCAAAAATACCAGCAGAGCAGACATAAAATTCCACCTCCCCTCCATGCTGTGCTGTGGGATTGTGTTAAGATTAGTGTACACTTTGAGAATACTAGTAGTCCACAGGACACTACAGAATTATTCACACCATCTGTTTTTCTATCTTTAAAGATTTAAAATAAGACTCTGTGAACATTTATTATTCTGGCAGACTGAAAACCACAAATCAGTACTTTCTATTTCCTCACTTAGGTAATTATCAAGTGTTCAAAAAATAAGTAAGTGGGAAAGGAGAAAATGTGAGGCAAAGCCTATCTTGCATCACACTAAATAGTAATTTAAAAGCAATTTCCAGACAGTTTATCACATTCTCAGTAATCCTAATCAAATCCAGTCATTCTCAGCCTGACTTTGTGTCTGTCCTGGTTTTACTGGAATAGAATCATAGAATTCCTTTTCTGTTCAACAAGGCTGCATTTCTGAGAAGATTGTTTGATTTAGTAAAAACAAGTTAGTAAGACACTTTGCTTTAGTTTAAGCTAGGATAGATTTAATTTTCCTCATAGTACCTAGTAAGACTATTTTGAATTCATACAAAGAATAATATGATAACACATTGATGTATTGGTAAACGCCAGCAGTGCTTACATTAACTCAAAGACTCACTATTTTCATTTTTGCCTGCACCTGTGCTCCCAGTATTTGTTTTGTTTTGGTATTGTTCTCCTTTCTTTTCCTCTGCACAAGAGGATGGGGGGTGGAGCAGAAGCCCAGGGTTTTCCAGGACAGGCGGTCTAAGGTGGCCAATAGAAAACATGCTATACCATAAAAGTCTCATCCACTATTAACTGGGGAGTTTGCTGGGGATAGTTCTCTTCTCTCGATGATCACTGTCCCTGGAAGCCCATCTGTGGGTTTCTGAGGCTTACCCCTTCCTTGCCATTGACTGTTGTGTTCTTGCTGGTGCACAGTCAGCAACCACTGTGTGAGCTGAGTATAACTTTGATTGCTTTACTATAGTTGTTCCTTTTTCAATTACAATTCATTACTGCTTTTATTAATTATTATTAATAATAATAATTTAGTTATTTTCAATCATTAAACTGTTTTTATCTCAACCCACAAGTGCTCCAAGCTTTTTTCCCTCTGTCCCACCCTACCACAGAGAGAGAGCGAGTAAGCAAGTGGCTGCATGGTGTTTAGCTGCTTGCTAGGAACTGATCTTCTCAGGAATACCCAGTGGAGGGGACAGGGCAGGGTGGAGGTCTACCTGTATGCTTTCAGTGCACAGTGTACTGGTGCTAACATAGCACATTGTACAGAACAGACAGCCAGGGCAGGGACCAGCAGTACTTTTATTCCCACATGCCAAAGGCTTCAACTCTCACTTGTTAGCACTCCAAGGAGTTTTGACTGGTAAATATGGGCAAAAAGGGAGTTTACTTGTGACCATGTATGTCTGCAACAGGAAAGAGTTCTCCCTGAGTTTCTGACAGAGAGCTAGTTCATTCAAGGCTCAAGCCTCTGATGTTTAATGTTTCCAGTTTGTGTATTCTACCTGGTTTCCTTTTAGTTAAAAAAAGATTTTATTCAGCACATTTTCTTCTTCCCTTTGCCCTCCAATCCCTGGAGTCTTGGTACATTCATCATTTAGGATGTGAGCCCAGGTCTTGAAGTTTTCTAAGTTCACTGTAACATATGCCAAGAGCAGACACTTACAAACAAACATTTTGGAAGAATAGGCCACCCACACATGTGGCATCCTTTCAAGGCTTGCCTCCAGTTGCTGGCAGCCTGCATGCTTCAGAGACACATTAAATTTCTTGCTTTTTGACCAAAGATATAGCACACCATCTCTCCTGTTTCAGTGTGAAGATTCTTTGTCCTGCATAAAGTGAAGCTTTTCATTAAAATCCTCATCTTGGTAAATCACCCCTCATGGGACAGTCAGATCTTCGTTCTTTATATAAATGCTATATTCACTCCAAATACCTTCAAGCCAAAGGTGTATGGCAGAGCTTCCCACTTGTGGAGTACCTCCTGCCCTTCCTTCCCTCTTCTGCTTTTTTTCTGCAAGTAACCACTGTTTCCCACACTGCTGCAGCCCTGCCTGATCACACTCCTTCAGCATCCCAGGGCGCAGGCTCAGTGAATGGATATGGTGAGTGGATAACCTTGAACCCTTTCCTGATTGGCAGCGATTGTCGCATGTGTTGTTTTGCAATATCAAGTAGCTGGTTGGCCATCTAGCAGCTGACATTAGTTG
>NW_010205202.1:22077-22375 GCF_000695765.1 Mesitornis unicolor | reverse complement strand
ATAGTACCTGGATTAATAATGAATACATCTGTCTCTAGTTGAAATACAGGTTATACAAAAAGGATATTAAGAATCCAGGATTGCCCTCTGCAGTTATAAGAAGTAAAGATGTTGATTCACTGGAATGAGTTAAGAACATGGGCAAGGAAGCTCTGACTTCTTGCTGTGAAACTTATTTGTTGTTATTTTTAATGGGATAAATCTCTTTGCCCCTCCTTGGCTTTACCAGTTACGTTATGAAGCGACATGGTTCAAAATAGGATCTCATTTTCCCTGCTATGTGTTTTTCTGTGCAAGT
>NW_010205202.1:1338-22046 GCF_000695765.1 Mesitornis unicolor | reverse complement strand
AGGAATGTATGCATACTGAGAAATATGGCCTTTTTTCGGGCATTTTCATTTTAGGCCACACAGAGTCTAAAATCAGGGTAACTGATTTCTTTATGCTGGATTTTCTTTATTCAGTCTGGCATTAACTAGGTTCATTTGGCATTAGTGAATATACTCTGGATTTTTTAATAACTTACTCTTCACCTATCTCCTAAGAACAACGCTTCAGAACAGAAGACAAAAACCAAGTTTATGCAGACAAGTTATTATACAGAAAGGATAGGATGAAGGGAAAGAAATTGTCTTTGACAAATTAATTGATATGTACTGACTAATTATTAATAAAATGCACTTTAATGAGAGCTTAGACATCCTCTGTCTGGAAGTGTCACTTAAAGAAATGTAAATTCCAGTTAAATAATCCTTTTATGAACAATTAGCAATGAAATTTTCTGTTTCCCTGAGCAGAATAATGTGTACCTGCAACATTCATGTTATTAGTCCAAGCATGGGCCATGTTTTAGATACTTACATATATTCCTCTTAGTACTGTTTCTCTTATTACAATTAAGATGTGACTGTAACCGTTTAGCATATTGGCACTTTAAATCCAAAACTCATATGACCATAAAGCCTTTGAAAGGAGCTAGAACTAATAAGAAAGTGCTGCATAGTAAGTAAAAGGTAAGGTTATGTTTATGTACATGACTAAACACAGGGAACTCCAAATAACACCTTTGCTCATCTTTTACTAAGATAAAGTTTTCCCAATCCTCTCTTCAAAACAGAAAAAGAATTTAAGTTTGTAAAAATTTAATTTTTATCCTTACCTCTTTTTTAACTTTCTTACGTAGCATGATATACCTACTCCTGTTAACAATTTGTGGTGCTGCTTTATCTTACTAAGAGCTTTGAGGTCATGCTTTCAAATGTGTTTTGGTAGCATGCAGGAAAAACTTCACACTCATTTGTTTCATGCATCTGCATCAAGAGCAACGCAATTTAAGACTCACAAAGGAAACTGAAAATGTTTAAGTATGTAACCCAAAAATCTTCATTACTGTTGAAAAGTATTGGTTTAAATATGCTAGAGGTATAAAACAGTTTGGAATTTATTCCATTAATGCACTTTTATGTATTTCTCTAGTGATTATGGCCATTTTATTTCACAGAGATCTGAAGACTCATTGCTGCAGGAGGTTTTAGACTAAGCAATTCTATGCAGATTTGCAGTAATGATCACCTAGGAAAATCCGAGAATGCATTTAGGTCTACTACGAGTTACTTTTGCCAGCATGGCTCCATGAAGCCTTATTTCTTTTTACATGGAGCTCATGTGAAAGAAATAAAGACACAGGAGTTGGGGTGGAGACAGAGTCTTTGCAGAAAACCTGTGACCTCTGTTTCCATGTACTGAATCAGGATGTATTTGCTGCTTTTTAGAGGAGGAGTATTCCTGCCTCTTAGAGGTACCCCAAGTACTTTTTCTTCGTGGTTTAGTATGGGTGGGGATCATAGCAAACCATTAAACTGTACAATATTGCTGAGAACTTCCAGACTTGAAAAAGAAATACTCTGGTGATAGAAAATTCACCAACACTTCCAACTAGTTTATCCCTATTGATCATTATTGTTATTTCTTGTAGGATGCAGTTGTATATGAGCCATTAGGTTTTGATATGCAAGATAACTTGAAGAAGTACTCATCAACTGGATCAAGTACTTATATATTTCCATAAAACATGCTTTCAGTATCCTTATTTATTCCTATATTCTTCTCCAGCGCCTTCCTACATTACCAACATCTTTCTTGAACTGGGGTGTTTTAGCAGCAGTTACCACAATAGCAAGTACAGAAGCTCCAACAACATGTTTCACTGATTAAACACAGGAAGACTGCATTGATGCTTTTTGCCAGCTAAATATCAGCCATCACCTGTGGGTTCATTTCAGGATCCCTCTGCAGATCATGTTCTCTATTGTGCAAGTGTGATCATGTTATTTCCTTCTGATTTTGTGCCTTCAATCTTTCTGGTTCTACAGATCAAGACATCATTTTGTACCTACTGAAATGCCTTACACAGTTCTAGGTATATTCCATCAGTTTCACTTTATACTTGAATGTATAAAAGTGATGCCAGCATAGGCTGATGAGATGTATTTTCTGGATGTTCGTGTTATTTCTTCTACTCTTTCATTTTTTTTATCAGATTAACATGTTGTTTATCTGATTCATATCAGTGTCAGACTGACAAGCCTGGAATCCACTGTGTCATTCAGTTTACTTGTTTTAAATTTCATAATAATTTAATCTTTCAAATTTCTAAAGTGCATTTTAAGTCAACATAAATTACTTAGAGAGTTCTTAAGCATATTTAAAGCTCCTAAATGAAATTATTTTGTATCTGTTATTTAAAAAATGTTAACATCTACTGTTTTGGCTTAATATAGTCTTCGATTAGTATCATTATCATCAGAGGAGAGGAATTCATGTTCTATATTGCATCAACCACCAAGTAGGAAAATTTATTAAATACTTCTTCTTATTCTGCATCACTATTGACAATTCTACTGTATTCTTAATAACAGGCTACAAGCATAGTTATAAATCTTCCCATCATCAGTTCGTGATAAAAGAAGCCTCTATTATCAGGTTTCTCCTCAGAAAGTTATTCTGACACAGTAATTAAGCCATTACTCAAGAGTTTCAAGATAAACAATGGAGCTCTTTGAAAGGTTGAGCACACAGCCCCAGTATAGCAGCTCATAATGCTTTAATTCTGCAGAAGCCATACTTGCCCATGATTCTCACGCTCAGCAACATCACTGAGGTATGGTTTCCCTTAATCCTCCTTCAGCTGCCTTCTGCACTAAGTGGAATTTCTTACTGCAGCTGGGCTGATTTGCAATAACTCTTCTGGTTTTGAGCCCCCACAATCTCACTTCCTCCACATTGATACTGGGCAGGCCCTTCAGCCAGAGGAACACAGCCCTGTTGAAAGCCTGGGCTGTAGGAAATACAGCTACAGAAAAGAAAATGGCAAAAGAGAGGACTGAATCTGTACAGAGAAAAAAGTAAGAAATCTTCAGGGAGTAGCTGGAGGAAAAAGGCAGGCAATTGCACAGCTCTCCTTTAGGAAGCAGCCTGAAAGAGAAATCACAGAAGAACATGCTGCCCTGGAATAAGAGAAATAATAATGAAAAAAAATAGTGCTAAAAGAAATAACAGGTAATGAGAAAAAGAAAAACAGTTGGTACTTCATATAACAACCTCCAGCCTTTTCAGTTATGCCTAAATTGTTGTATATGAACATTGATTATTTTGAATTTCTTATAATGCTACTCAAGAAAACAGGAATCTGAGGATAATTAAAGTATACATATCAAGTGACAGCACAGATCAAATGAGAGTAGCAAATAACATGTGATCAAACTTGGCTTTCTACTTCTTGGATTCACATTTCCCCGAAGTAGTGAAACTTTAAAATCCAAATCACAGAGGACACCAGGCTCCTTTACTTTTTGCTAGAAAAAGTTACTTTCTTAAAAACCTCATAAAAGGCTTTTCCCCATGAAGACTTTAGCAGAATACATCTGTATTTCTGCTGCATCTTGCTGTAAATCACATAAATATCATTGGGACCTGCAGAGGAATAGACGAGCATCAGTCAGCTGCAGAGAAGCTGCTTGGGGTAAGCTCGCTTTAACTGTTGAAGGTTATCAAATTAAGTGTGCGGGGACTGCCTAGAACACCTTGGATTTTCCATTGGTGCTATTTGAAGAGCTTTGTTTAAAAACCTCTTTGAGATCATCTAAATCAGTTAGGCATCTGTATTAGGGTTGTGAAGTTAGATGCAGGAGCAGCTCAGGGGATATGTAGCAGGCTCATTACCAAAACCCATCCATGGCTTTGCTGAAGGTACTTTAGCAAAATCGCTTCTCACTCACCAAGTCTTGTGTGAGCTGCCCTTCGGCCTATCATATACGCCTGATGGGAAATTTCCAGGATACCCAGCCCTTATGGGAGATTTCAAGAGGCTCTCTCAATCAGGAGTAGACAATCCCAAGATGAATTTGATAGACAGAAAGCTTGTGTTCAACAGTACAATAAAGTATAACCTATGTGCCCAGGCTGTCTCAACACACCAAGGTTCCTGCTTGCCTCCTCCTCACCTCCCAAGCTCTGCACGAATGAGAAAACTGTCACTATGTGTTTCTAGGCAATAGAAATCTAACTGGAAGACACCTGTGATGGAGGTAGGAGTATTGCAGAGGACTTTCCCTAGTGCATCTTGCGTTATGTTTGAACTTCAGCTCCAAAAATTATCACTGTATGGGGCTATATGCAGGTGCACTGGAAGAGCGATGAACAAGAATGATGGTCTCAGCTGTCTGGACCAGATTTCCATCCTGCCCTGTCTTAAGAGGTGCTAGTGAATAGTAGAGTTAATCAAGTGGTGCGTACTGGCACTGTGGGATACCACACAAATGATGGTGAAGCGTGTGCTAGATGTTCAGGAGCTGTGTGTTAGGTGCCATGAAGAATATTGTCCCAGTCTTGGTTGTGATGGGAAACACTGGGGATTTGACATGGACCTACAAGGCAGATGAGGATGAACTCTTTGAGCCTGTATGTTATTCCAGGAATGACATTCAGGAGTTTACTGAGAGGAAGTGATTGATGCCAGACTGCAGAGAAAACCATAGAGCACAGTCTAGTGTTGCCGTAGCCATACTGCATGGCAATTTCATCTGCAAAAGTCTGCCTAAGTCACAGCCCTCTTTGTTTGCAGGATCTGAGTGACACCCAACCTTTATGCATCTGTATTGCTAGAACTTTATCAGAAAGTTATGAGTGCATGAAAAATATACAGAATTTCCAATATTCAGTCTTCCTTTTCTGTCAGACTGAGGAAGAAATTGAATGTTCCTTGATTCTTCACTTATTCTATATGACATAATATGAATACGGAAGGCTTCTTCATCTTTATAGAATGGTAATAGGAAATTATACAGCTTCTACTATCTTTCTGTACATAGTCTTACGGCACTTAAAATGCCTCATTATACTGATTCAGAAGAGCACCAGAAGAGCATCCTAGATTGTTATGTTTGTCTTCTTTGTCTTTTCTTATTCTCAGAGACAAAGAATAAATGGAAAATTCTGTTTCAAGAGTGTGTAAGATCATCTGTAATGACTTATTGTGGCAAATTCAAGTTATTAGCCTCCAATGCACCACAAATGTTCCTGCAAACAGTAAGAGGCTATAATAAATAATGCTCTTATTTTCCTTTTTTTTAATACAACTGCTGTTGTTAGTATTATAAGAATTGCCTTATGATAACAGTTGAATATCTCTTGTTATTAAAATTAGGCTTGTAGATATTTGAAATCAACATTATTAATATTTGACATAAAATAGAAGGAAAAAAAAGTGACTTCAGGAATGCATGGCAACATAGCGGTTTTTAAGATTCTGGTATGCATTTTTTTCTTTATAATAGCATCCTCCAACCCATGCATAGAAAAAAAAACCCAAATATTTTGCCGACTGTCTTCTGCAGTATGCTGTGAACAGATGAAAAATTAAACAGAATGCAAAGTACACATGATGTACACTCCAGGTAAAATTCTTCATTAATTTATAGTCTGGAGTAGAGTCTTGCCATGAATATGTAGGATAATGAAGAATTTGCATTAGTGTGTGCTCATATTAAATCTGACTTTCTATACTTATTTTTAAATAAGCAAGTAAAGTCACTGCTCTGATTTATGAAGAACCAAGCAGGTAAGTTTTCCCCACTGTGGGTGATAAAACTGTAGTTACTAGCTTCAAACAAGATGATTGTGTGTTAATAGAGTTTGACTGTCAGATGCTGTTAAAGCTAGAATTTTTCTTATTTCCAGCATCCTACTGCACCATTCCTGCTACTACTTTATTCTAGTGCTATGATAGTTTCCTTGCTCAATTTGGCTTATGCAATGCAAAAGAATTAAAATCAGCCTCTAAGTCCAAGAGAGGATTTCTGGCTTTCCTGTTTTGTGCATTGGTCCTCAGAGAGGAGATACAAAATGAGCCAGAACAGCCTTCGTCTCAATGTTGTGTGTGAATGTGGAACTGGTGGATGCTACCAAGGTCCTCCAGCAGCCACTGAACACCAACAAGATCCTACAGCCTGTCATGGACCAAACACAGAGCAATAAATTATTCCCCATTGTAGTTCTGGGGACAGAAAACAAATGTTTCTGGAGAGACAAGGTATGCTTTGGTGCCTGGAAGCAACCTCAACTTGAGCTCAGTAATAAAAATGCTGCTGGGAACGTGGAGGGTTGGTGCAGAAGCAGATGTACACAGCTGCAGGCTTCAGCCCTAGGGCTGTCTCTTAGTTTATGAGCTGGAAAAATCTACGTGATCTGTTTAAAATACTACAGTTTAATGTTACAGACAATACACCAGTATTTCAAACAACTGCTGTTATTATATATTTACCCATTTACAGCATGGATTTCTCTGTCAATGGCAATCAATTAGAGTCTTCGAGAAAGCTATTGCCTAGACTAGATGTTACATGTCTTAACTTTAGATATTATTCCCAAGGAAAGACATAAGCAGATGCTTTCCTTTGGGTTCATGGTGCTACTAGTGGATTGAAAGTTTGTGCTTTGTCAAATCTGATGAGGATGTAAGGATGTCTTAACTGAAATCCAACATAAACAGGATGAAATAGGTGCTTTTAAGATAAGGTCTAAGAAGAAAAAATCACTGTATGAGTCTATACAGAGACTCAAATGCCCTTCTCAATAGAGATGCTTTCCTGAACTGGAGTCTACAGCATATGTTTTAACTTCAAGTACATATTTGAGTGAAAAAGGGTAGACATCAGTTTTTTCTAACTTAAGGCCTTGTGCTACAGTTTCCATAGTTTCCCAGTTTTCCTTAAATATCAGTGGAAGTTTGTTCACTAAGAGCCTACTTTCAATCTGATTTTGCAGTTCTTGGACTAGGTTTGGAAAGTGCTGCACAAAAATTCATGACCTGTCTCAGGGAATCAGAACAAACAATCAAATTTGATCCTTTGGTGACTTTAAAATCTGACTATTTAATTACTTTAAGAATACCCTAATGTACATTAATTAATAATATTTGCTTTGTTGCAGTGTAGTACCTTGTTTAGCCACTTATTTTTATTCCATCCAAGTTTTTCTTGTGCAACTTAAATGAAAACCTACTGCAGCCAAGCTATAGAAGAGACTGTCTATACAACCAGCAGAGGAATAATTACAGAGCAACAATGGGATCTGAAATTACTGAGAAATTCAGAGAATAAAATGTTAACAGAAATGCATAAAGACTTTATAAAAGCAATGTATGCACAACACATCCAGATGTGAGTGCATAATGAGTGCTAGAGGGTGATACTGAAATCCAGCCAAGGGTCAGGAAAGAAAACAAGCAAAAAAATCTATGCCTAAAGTTTAGGAAATGTCTGTAATTTACATTTCAAAGTCTCTCATGTCAATGACGAAGCTGTATTTTTAAATTTATATATAAGCAACTGGCATGTGGGCTTTGGCACAACTGAACTAATCTCCTGGTTATCACCAGGACATTGCATGGAGCCAGCGTTTGTCAGGAAGCTGGTGTGCCACAACTCAACAGGATAAGAAAGTTTGCCTCAGTCTCAACTACTCAGGAACTGAAATTATATATTCTTCTGGGCTGTTGTTCAGACTGAAACAAAACCTAGGGTATGAGTCTAACTCTGAGTGTAGAAAAGGGAAAAGTGAATTTCTCAGCAAGCTACCAAATCTCTGTGAGCCAAATTAAAGGTCAAGAACAAAAATTGACAGTCAAAACTTAAAAGAATAGAAGAAAATGTAAAATTTGAATAGGAGAAACACTTCCTAAAGTTTCTGTTGACTATAAGTTATAAATATTTTTTCTTCCTCCCTCTTCTATCAGTTAAAAATCAGATTAGGAGACCAAATTAAACAGTGATAAAATATGCAACAACTCTACTGGAGTACTCCTTTCCAGATACTGGAATAAAATTCAATCAGCTTCAGTTCCCATACCTATTTCTCTAACCTGTTTGACACATTGATATGTCAGTGATGGGTAGAATGTATAGGCAACTGTAGAAAGAGAAGGAAGAAATATTTTATTTATCCACATCACTTGGCAAGCTCTTTACCTGTGCTGAGAATCTGAATAAAACCATCTTGTTTCAATACTAATCTGATTGTCATTTTCTCCCTCATAGGGAACACGTTACACTTTTCATGAGTTTATCTCGGGTTGCCAAGGTGACATTTACTTTTTCACCTCAGCATTCCTGGACTGATTACATTTCTGTCTCATAATGCAGTCCTGATTCCTCCATAATTCTGTTCGTTTTGGGTACCACTCTTTTCCACTGTAGTGCTACTGACTCTTGTGTTTCCGTGGAGTCAGGAAGGCAAAAATCGCTTTGTTGTAAGGGTATGAAATTCCACAGAAGTCTCTCCCACTCCTTTGCTTTTGTTTACATGGGCTTTACTGAGGCAATCTCTGAGAAAGGGAGGTCTACACCAGCTACTCTCCTTGCTAGAGTTCCTCTTTTATCCTTGTAGACATCAACTGTCACCTGCAGCGCACTGGTGCCTGGCTCTCCTCCTGCAAGCATAAGGTGGATATTTTTTTAATTACTATGCCTATTAATCTCAGCAATTTCTCACACTTTGATAGCCAGTATACAAACACGTATCTTTTGCTCATATTCTGGAGACAACTGTCTCAGCAGTTCCTGAAGTTCTGCTAGAAATTCTTGTGCACTTCATCGTGCAGCTCTCATGCATTGTCCAACCTCTGCTCATCATGAAGACTCAGGCTAACCAAAATGTTGGGGTTTTTTAATAATTTCTGTATAAAAGTCTAAAAAAGTTATTAGGAATCTTTGTATATTAATTTGTATAGCTTTTACAGTGGCTATTAATACCCCTATAAATTCACTGCTTTCAAACAAAGTCAAGAAGGGGATCAATTGCTTTTGAGCACTTGAGGAAATTTAACATTAATGTATACATATGACACAGTTGGGAAGCTTTTCAGCTACCTCCTCATAGACAGAAATTTTCAGGGTCAAGCTTGTTTCCTTGTCTGATTATAGGATCAATCATGGAGAACTGCAGACATTTTCAACTACTTTTAACAAGATAAACATAATTCAAAGAACGAAGTGTATTTTGTTAACAAGAGAAATATAATGGTGTGTTTATTCTTTCTTCAAAATAGCTGCACTAAGTGCAAATAGCACAATTAACACTTGAGCCCTTTAATGTAAAAGTCTAGTTTATATTTTAATTTTAGTATCCAAATGTCAACAAATGCAGCTATTAACCTAGGTATATGTTGACCCGTGCACTGTTCTGTGCTTCGCATAGTTTTGTTACTTATTCTTGTTAACAAGCACTTTATTTAGACCTGCAGTAGAAGAGTGACCACTGAACCACTCAAAATTATGGTTTTTTCATATAGTTATAGTTCTCTTTAAAATTAACTGGAGTTCAAGAATCTATATAGTGGAATCAAGCACTAATAATGGGGATGATGAATACTGTGATTGATAACTAAACAAAAGTATTTTGCAAGTAAGGAGGATACTATGGTATTTTCTTACTGAGGTGTTGCCTGCTGACTGGGTTTGGAAATTATATTTTAACTTCCATTTATGTCTTTGAAAATTATGATTTTGGGAAGGTGGAAAGCAATAAAAGGAAATTATATCTTCTGTTGTAATATGTATTACCCTGTGTCCATCATCCTGTATACAGAAGGATTTCTCCCTAAGACCACATTATTCAAGTTTTATTAAATGATGAGGAAGAATATCTAATAGTCTCAGAGTCTATCCAATAACCCTTTTTGAGGCAATTAGGTTATTATTGACTACGAATTCTCTTATATCTGCGATTCTGTTCCTTGGTAAATAGTGTAATCATGCGATTCATTGGAGTATGATTTCACCAAAATGATTGGGGCCTCATCCAAATGATACATACTTTACTTTAGATGATGTCTATATGTGGGGTCTCAAAGTCTTTAAAAATTTGAGGTGGCACACCTTCACTTCTTTGAGTTATTAACATACACATTTCCTGCTCTAATGTTTGTCATTTGATAGAGCTGCTCTCATAGGAACAAACTGGTTCAGGTCATCTTCATGAACTAAAGAAGCAAAAAACTAAGGTTAAACTATTCATATTTAGCCCACCGTATTCAGAAAAATCTTTGTGAATTTTAAAAACTTCACAGATTTCAGTTCTCATGTTTATTCATTTGAAAATCTTCAGTGAAAATCCATTATTCACTAGTCTCTGGTTTTAAAACTGCAACTATACTTTTTAGAGAGGAAAAGCAATAGTGTGGGACCTAGCAGATGTTTGAAAAATGAATACTTGAAGCAAACAGTACACAGACAGCCCAAACCACAAAATGTTCAAACACATTGGCAACTAATTGCTATTACAAAGACATTTGCAAAATACTATTTGAAATTGCCATTTAATTTGATCTCCTGATAGTAGCACAACTAAGAAGAATAAGGGAAGCAAATAGATTACATGAATTTAAACTCATTATGGCTCGGTGAACAGTGTTCCTTCTGAAAATGTTTTAGCTAAATGCTAACATTGTACTCTTTTATTATGCATTATTTTCATTAAAGCTGTCGGATTACAGGCATGGGAAATGCAGAAGTTTAATGACAAAGGTGGCACAAAATGGGAATCTGCACATGGCCATATTTGTGGCGTTTGGTCTTGGTTTCACAGAGAATATGAAAATTGCCAGTCCCCTGCTTATTTGGTCTTTCTGCAGCAATAAGCAGCTGCAGGCTATAGTGTACTCACATCTATTTTGCTAAGAACTGGGATCACTAGTTCAGCTTTACATAACTTACTGAGGAGAAACAGTAGTCCTGGGCAGACCTGGTGTGGACTTGCAGAAGTAAGGTAAAGCAGAAACATTTCTGAGACACCTGATCCATTCAGTTCACTCTATATACACTGGCTATGAATATGAAATTAACCCTATGGAGATCAAAATCACCTATTTCAACAAAGATCTGAGGCAAAAATTTACATTAGGTAAAATGACATTATTTATTTTTCTTACATTACATGCAGCTAAAATGTTACTGTGATATCATCCATCAGATACGGTGGATGCCATATCTCTGCCTCTTTCTGTAAAAAAGGCGCACTCTCGCTTTACCACACAACTTATGTTTCATTACATGGGATCCGTTATCATATGCTTCAAACAGTGTTTTTCAGGATCCTGTCTGTCATCTCACATACAGAACAGTCTTCTCCCCAGTGGGACTTCAGTGCTTTTAGGAAAGGATGGTGTTGTTAAGGGTGGAAAAGAGATTCCACAATCACAACTCTAGTTTTGAATTTTAGCAGTTCATCTTTTTTTATTCATATCAGACAGGAGCTTTTAACAACAGAAAATATTCTTGGGCACTTCCTCATCTATAATTTGGAGATGCTGTAGAAGTTTAAAATTTTTAACAAAGATTTTAAGAGGAAAACTGAGAGCCTTTGATAAGGAAGTTACCCACAATGTGCTTGCTAGAAGATGAACAAAGCAAAGTTGTTTAACTTTGAGGGGAAACAGTACTCCTTGGCCAACACTACATTTCTACTCTTTCATTCTTTCAAAGAACAGAAAGGAAAATATTCTTCTGAGAGTGTCTTCTTTTCTGTTCTCTAAATGATACAAATCTGTTTTTCTACAGAAGCCCAGAAGAACAAATTAAAGTTAGTAAATGCAATAGCTAGAGGTGCCATATTTAGCCTCTCTGGGAGTGCAATTTTTCAATAGTTGATACTTAATAGGAAACTCTGGCAATGGGTAAGTTTTCAGAACTATTAAGCCATACTTTCATCACTTTTATGAACAAGTACAAGGTTTGTACTTCCTTGTGGTCCATCTAATATGTTTTTAGCAAAGTATTGGCTAGAACAAAACCATTAACTTGAACCACAGGGCAATATGGAAATAAGAGCCTCAAAAAATGATGGAAAATAAGGTATATGTGTTTAGAATTTGATGTAGGCTGAATATGTTATTTCTTTTTTTTTCTTCATTTATGGCTTAGGGAAGCTATTGTGCATTATCTAACATTTTATTAGGCTAAATTCCATATTCAGGTGAAGCATATTTGCAATTTCTCTGCATTGCAATTCACTGGAACAATGTCTACTCTTGGAGGAGATGAAGAAAAACCCTGTGCTAATAATTTAAAGCCAGAATTAGTGCTGCGGTGTTACTAAGCCTGAAAGAAAAATCATGTTCAAGCAGCAGATGCTTATGACTCTACTATGACATCAGTTCTTCCTTCTTTCTATCTCTATATTTTATAGAAAATTAAATATCCAGAGGAGTCTAAAACTATGTCAGTTGGCTCACCAGCTGCTTCTCCTGTTAATTTGACAGCAGGATCTGGATATATGTTGCTTCCTCACCACACACAGAGAGGTTGTGCTATCCCACATTTGATCTTCAGTGTGGACATAGCCCATTGCCCATGAGACCTGGGGCCTCATCCAAACCGATTTACATCACTGGGGAGACTTTTACTCACTTGCATAATTTCTGACTCAGTCCTGCAGGCTCCTAACCATACTACAGTATGCTGAAACCCACGTCTGAAATGCAAAGGGTGAAGTTTAAACCCTTGAATAACTTTGATTCCTTCAGCAATGCCTCCTAGTCATGTAACACAGGTTTTAAACATTTTACACTTAGTTTGTTTCTTCGTGACAGAATCTCTGTGCATATACATTCATATATATTTAAACCAGAACATTAATATTTTCTTCTTAAAAAGATGCTTAAATGGGTCTTCATATTGCATATGCAGCACTTGCAGCTTGTCTTGTCTCACAAGTTGCCCTCTGCTCAGCTTGGTGCCATCTTATTTCAGCAGTGCCTTGTGAGCACTTCTGCAGGGCTGGACTGTACAGCTCTGTTCCTACTTAAATCCCTTTTAAGAGGAAAAAATACACTGCTGTCTGCAATGCATAATGCTCCAGCTGCTTAATATATTTTGCAGTTTAATCCGAATTTGATCTGCTACCTGATCACCTTAGCCAGTAAGCAGCCTGTATATACACTTGGAGAATATTAATTTCACACATTCTGATTCTACCTTAACAGCCCTAATATCATGAGAACACTGATTTAGATGTTCCCAACCAGTTGAAATACCTAAATTATTATGAATCAAGATCCTAGAATTCAGTACCCATAAAGCAGCCATCAAAACATTTCTAGCAGTTAACTTTTCAATCTACATTTAATATTTTCAGTCAGGAAAAAGTATTTTCTGGCTACAGTACATATGAATTATAGTGTTTTTTCAACCAAGAGGGATTAATCTTACCTTGTTTGAGCCTGCAGCCCTTGATACAACAATAATTAAATATTAGTTGATATGTGAATATATTTTTCACCATAGGTAATTGTTTAGAAACAGAAAACAGTTTTCTTCAGTCTAAAAGAAAATCCTCTGGAAGTACTGATTGGGGCTGTTGTAGATTCCTGCAAATGTTTTGGAGGAATGTGACTGCCCTACTCTCCTCTTGCATCCTTTGTCCTCTGGTTCCCTCATGTTATGCTTTAGCTGTAAAATGTTGTGGTTGTTGCTCAAGAGGTGTTTTTCAGTTTTCTGCTACACACGTTCCCTTGACTGACTGTACAGACCACTTACGATGAACGTTAATTTAAAGATTAAAAGATTGATTGGGAGTCTGACCTGTATTGAACTGCTAGTCCGGAAAAGGAAAGCTGGGAACCTCCAGTGTACCAATACCAGCCCTGGTCTGTCTTTACACAAAACCTAGAAAAGACAGGATCTGATGGGACATTACTGAAGTTCATGAATTCTGAGTTGTCCAGGAGCAAGGGGAATAAATCCCAGCACTGTACAGCTCCCAGGATGCTCATTTCCAGCAGCTTTCAACTTGAATCTGAACCGAGATGTGAGCTAGCATCTTTCTGGTGTGACAGTGAAGCTTCACCCAGACTGCCAGGACTAATCCAAGCTCAGTATTTCAGAAGCAGATTTTCCTGTCTTACAAGCACATTGTGGTGCCTTCACCTTTTTGATTGTTGTTACCTTATTGATGGAAATGAGAAAGACTTAATCTTCTTAACAAATATTCTGTAAAAATTAATCTTTGTGTTCACTAAATGTCTCAACTAGCTTTGTATCACAGTTCTATTTGTAATCATCATCTTCAACACATTGCAGTAGTGAAGAACTAACTGAATTGAATACTTTGTATTTTTTAACTGCCTGCAACATGAACTTCATTCATTTGTATGCTATTTTCCTTACCAGAAAGCATTTTCCTGAATTATTTATAGAGACTTCATCCTACAATCTTACTTCAACATGTGATCCTGGGAGACAGAAACATGTTTCTTGAATCCTAAAGTTCGCATTACCCACATAAAAACTATAGTAATAAATATGGTAATGAAACTTACTCGTCTAATATATTTGCAATTGCGTGATTTACTTTTCAAATTTCAGCATCTGACATTTTTTATGTCAAAGAAACTATTTTCTGCCAGAATTTGATGGGAAAAGACTGAACGGCTCAAATTTGCATTCTGTCTGGCATTTCTCCTAATTTCTTCTTTTGTTTTCCCTCCTTATCAGACTGTCTCTGCCCCTCCTTGTTATAAATTTGTCTGAAGTGATCTGATTTTTAACAGCACAGATTGCAATGCCATGTAAAAACTATTCAAGAGTAACAAGCCCATTTAAGATGTCTATTTTTGATATTCTGCTTTGCAGCTTCATGCAGTACTCATGCTCAACCAAATCCGAAATTGTAAAAAACTTTTAATAGTATATATTGGAATTCCAACAGCAATACTGCAGCAATAAA
This sequence comes from Mesitornis unicolor, assembly GCF_000695765.1. Lineage (NCBI taxonomy): Eukaryota > Metazoa > Chordata > Aves > Mesitornithiformes > Mesitornithidae > Mesitornis > Mesitornis unicolor. The sequence continues at coordinate 7,117 of NW_010205202.1, read as the reverse complement.
AGGCAACAAATACCATCTAAGGATTTGTGGTGTATACAAAACATAGCTTGTTGTTTTCCCCCTTCAACTGTGCTTAGATATGTTTATAGCAACTCATAGAATTTGCATTATGTTTCCAATATGATGTTGTCAATTTCGGTGCAGTTCTTATGCTTCTGCAATGATCATTTAACTTAAAATTGTATTTATGAAAAATTGTCTTTGTTTCTTCGTCTTTGGCTTATGGGTAGTGAAAGATACAGTGGAAGAGTTACAAAATACAGTACTAGATCTTAAAAGCAGAAAAAAGATGAGGAAGTCTTCCTACTGCCTGGATTTTTCTGGAAGGGAAAAAAGCCAAATTTAATATTGCAGAATATTTTAGGGGTAAGGTAAGTGTTTTCTCATTTAAAAATATTTAAATATTTCTCAGAAATTCCAAGAAAGTAATACTTTTTTGCCTTCATCACAGAAATTGATAATTTTTTCTCTCTCAATCCCAAAATAATTTTCATTATGCTATTCTGATTGCCCTGCCATTTTATGAAAAGAATTAGAAAGGCTATAAGGTAATGCATGATCACTGATAACTGAGAATGAATTGCAAAACAATCAGGTCAGTCATGATATAAAAGGGATAATTACTATAAATAACAAAATTATTTGTGATTTCTGATAGACTTTTTAAAATTATCCTTCTCAGAAGCATAGCTATTTTAGTCTAGAGTAACTTGTATATTTCAGTTAGAACACTTCAGTAATTCTGAAAAGCTAAGGCTTGTCAAAATCAAGTCAAAACATTTCAGTATGACTCCATGAGTCAGTATTTTCAGATATGGGAAATAGGAAATGACCTGATATACTTTCAGATCTGGGTCAAAGATCCAGGTAAATTTAGGAAAAATTAAAAATCTGTTTTGTGAAGAATGAAGAAGGAAATTATCAAAAATTATTCTCTCCTGATCAAAAGAAAATATTGCAGGAAATAACTTAAAAATTAACTCATATTGTTGCCAAAAGGAATATATGCAAGTAATTGTGACTGCACTAATTTGCATTAATATTTCAGTTCCATTACATGGTTCTACAGTGTGAGAAGACTGCAAGTAATTGTCTTCACTGGTGATATTAAAAAATAAAACCCCTTCAACACAAAAATGAATCATTCATGTCCAGGTTTTATATTTTGGAACTAAAATTGAATTACCTAGCTGTCAAGGGGTTATGAAGTATTAACTATGAGAAAGTTAAACAATACCTAAGCCATTTCAGGACCAGAGTCCAACTCTTATGCTGTGTTTCTCTGTTAGAGACCTCACCAGTAAAATCAAGTCTTTTTAATAAAAATAAAATTCTTGTCAGAATATGTCAATATTAAAACAATCTTCTATAAAACTAAAGGCCACTAAAGATAAACTTTCAGATTTCAGCGAGTAACTAGTCATGGCTACTTTGAAACTGCTTAATTTGAAGTGAACCTGCAAGTGTCCAGATATTGTGAGAGGATGCAAGCAGGTGGTCTGTGGGTAACAGCGGACGTTCAAGCTTTGACAACTGTGCTTGAACCCGCTTTGCTTAACTCTACCTGCAGGACACTTCTGTTTAACCACATACAAGGGAATGTGTTTTATTTGCTACAGTCCTGTTTTCCTTACCACGTGCTTTAGAGAATTGTTTTTACTGTCAAATGGAAGCTATTATCCTTTTCCCACAGTATGCATGATTGTTTTGTGGATTTCTTTCTTCTTCTGACAATATCATGGGGAACACTGATGACATCAGTGAGAATTTCTTTCAGAAAACTGAAAAGATCTGACAAACAGAGCTGAATTCTGTAATCCAGCACAGAACTAGCAGGTTCACATCCTCTTGTTTGTTGATGCTGCCTCTATCAAGGACTCTGGCTTGAATAAGCTGTTATTATTATTATTTGAAAGAGAGCACAGGCTTCTTCAAATATTGCTATGCTGTCACATGCAAAGGCCAAGCAAGATCTGTCTCTTTTCTTTTGATACAGCTGCAGCATTATAGTAGAGCAGGACCCTTCTTGTACAATGCTTGAGTTTTGTGGTCATTGCTCTGAGAGAATAAATAACAGTATGATAAGGATCTCTCTGCTGTTATATCAGTCTGTAGCATGGAAAGCGTGACAAGGATTATTTTGAGAGGAGTTCTGCAGTGGGACAGGCATGATGCAGACCTGTAGGAACTGGTCACTAAACCATTGGACATGGTTTAGTGGACATGGTGTTGTTAGGTTGACACTTGGACTTGATGATCTTAGAGGTCTCTTCCAACCTTAATGATTCTGTGATTCTGTGATTCTGTAATTGATTCTGTACTGCTTCTCTCCACTCCCGTAGCCAGGCCCAGAAATTGGTTATGGCTGTCACTGATACAATGAGGAGAGACAGTGACTTTCCAGGCACTGCTGCATGTTCTGCTGACTTTAAACCAAAATAAACCAGGGTAAAAGTAGCAAATAACAACACTGATAAAGCAGCTACATGAACCCACCATGTCCCTGTCCTGATTTTGCCATATTTTTCCACTTGATGCATCAGTTTTTAATGCCTAGTACAGAGTTACAAGTTGGAAAGCTGTAGGCATTAGAGAGCAGTTGACCAGACAGCCAAGATTTCCTCCCTGATGTGGCATATCTATTGGATCTACAGGGTCTGGGGACCTTTGCCTGCATCTGTTTATCTCATCGTGCAGCATACAGCACTTGGGGCTGCTGCAAGTCACCACAGAGCTAGTGCTGAAGCCTATGGACTAAGGAGTATTCTTATAGAAAATTTTATATTACATTACCTTTATGTCCAAACACATATTATTCAGTGCTCTCTCCTGAAGAATTTCCTGCTAGTGAGTATGGAGTAAGATGCAATAACTGATTGCAAATCTTCATCAGCTGCTAAAAAACGTTTCCTATCTATCAGCGTCAAAAATACAGTCTCTAGACAGATTTTTTCTGAGGGTGGTGAGCAGTATGAGCTGTTGTTGAAGAATTCCCTGCAGTTTGCATCTAAGCATTTACTGACTTGTAAAAAAATCTTCTCATGTGCTCTACAGTTTGGGTGGAGGTCAATGCCCCATTTCCTTAAGTTACAGCCAGTAGGCAGGTAAACCTTGTACCCTCCAAGGTGGTAAAACACAATGAGGTTATTAGCTTGAATCAAGTTCTGTTTTTCATTTCAGAGATGGTCATATCATCAGAGAACAGTGGCTTGTAGGTTGCTGGGCAAAGGCTCTCCTCATTATACTGAGATACCTGGAAACATAGTCCTAAGGAGTTACAATTAAATCTCTCACCACATTCTCATGCACTGTCATTTGAGAGGAGCTGCAGTAGTGCTCATCATGTCCAGAAGTAAATTTTCACCTGGATCAGCTGTGTAGAGTTTCATTAAAGTTTTCTAAATATATAGAGCATTCTTTTTCCACTCATTGAGATGAAGAAATGCTGCTTATCTCTTAATTTTCTCAATAAAAACAGTTTATGTTTTATGTAGTGTTATGTGTGTCTTATGTATGTTATGTAGAATTGGTTAGCAGCAACAAGAAAGCTCAGTTGAAGGGTAGTAACTACTATACTCTTTGCAGTTTGCATGTTCATTTACAGCAATCGAGACTGAAATCAGCGTGGAAACAGTTTACTCATACTTTATGTTTTAACAGTATGGGAAGAAACAAAATTTTACCAAGTGAAAAAAAAAAAGGCATCTTAATGTCATGCTGATCAGCTTGACCACAGCGTATCCTGTGGAGTCAGCACTGAGACAGTCACAAGAAGCCACCCAAGTTTGATAGAAAAAGAGCATCAGGAAAGTCTTCTCTGACACATCAGATATGTTTGAATTGCCAAGCACAGCAATTGGGTAACAAAGTTGTCAAACACACTCTGTCTTTAATCCAAACTGATTTCTTGGTTATTCAAGTGGAAAATTAGTGGAGAAAAGGGAAGCAGTATAATCATTGTAAGTAACTGCATAAAACCTTGCCAAGGTTGCAATCGATAATGTGCCAATTTTCTTTCTAATTGCTTTGCCACAGGTTTTGGAAAGCTCTAATGTGCTGGATATATGTCATTTACAAAGAGGAGTTGCATGCACTTGAGGAAGCCAACAGTTTGTTAACTGTGAGACATGGAGCTGTTCAGCTGTGCCAAATGGGAAGGACTGATGACTGATTCCTTTTCTGATGGAGTATATTCTTTTTTCCTCCCTGGGTACTTGGCTTTCTGCTCCACCTGTAGATGGTGTGCTGTATTTTACAGATTTTTAAAGAGTTTTAACTGATACTGAGAGAGTCTTTCTGAGTGGGAAAACTAATAGTTTATAAATCTATAGCAAGAGGTACATTACCATGAAAATACCATTTTTCTCCACTCTTTGGTATCTTGAAAATGAAAGTGATTCCTTGAAGTATGAAGAGCATGTTCAAACATATTGCACTCTTTGCCCCCAACTCTTCACCCTCCTGCCTCTTTGACCTTTTTTCAGTGGATTTTCACCTCCTTAAGGTCTCTCATCCCTCTTCAGTGTCTTTTTCAGCCTCCACCATCTCGCTGTTAAATTGCTCATCACTATCAGCTCTGCTGTGCTATTTCTCCAACTTTTTTGGTTCTTTCTTTCTTTTCCCCTTACCTTCATGGGCTCTGACTACTCCTGCACAGGGTGGCCACCACTGCACCAGACTGCAGTTTCAGCACTGTCTTTTCTGCATTGAGTTCTGTATTCTCTGTTTTACAGGTGCTCAGCCTCCAAGCTGACAGCACATTTTCCTCCTTGCCTCCCTCTTGTTTCTGGTATTTTTGTTAATAAATTTTTGGTGACACTGTTTCCACTAACTTCCAGATTAAAGTCTAATATCTAACTAGTTATCTAAAAAAAAATGCAGAAACGTGATTTTTAAAATCTAACTGTGAGTAATTTGACTGAGTTCAGCTATGATGTGATCTAGATAGGTTAGATAAAATGGGTCTGCAGACTATTGGAGAGTTTCTGTATGAAGGGAGAAGAGGAAATAACTAACTCACACATCCATAGAAATTATATAGGCAGTGGTCAGGATGAATTAACTCCTGAGATATATTATCCCTGTATCAATTACTCTAACTGAGGGCTCCAGGCTGGTAAGCTGAGACGGAAAACAGTGTGTTCTAATTACTTAGTAGTCACATTTAAGAACATGAGGTTTATGACATCACATGTCTTTTCATCTGCTAGTCCACTGTTCAACTCCACTTCTGGACCTGCTGCTCATCTTCAGTCAGTTGTGGCAGACCAGCAGCAGTCTCAGGGATATGAAGCTTCTCCAGGTTTCATGGAAGTACATTGGTAAAAGAGATAGATTCTCTCAACAGCAAGAGAGAGAGATGCTTTTAATGACTCTGCTGAGGGAAAGGATACTGTGCAAACACTGTGCTCATCAGAATTCTCTCCCAAATGGGTAAGAGAGTATCTGACTTCAGGAGGTGTTCCCTTGAGGGCTCGTGCTTTATGAGAACCAACCATCCAGCCAGAGGACACAAGAAATGCAATTTTCACTTGTCTACCTTCCTCAGTTTTGCTTACTTAATGACGATAGGATTTCTCAAAGCACGTGATTGTACAAGCATCAGCTGTGTCCTGTCTCTTGTATTTTAAAGATGGGTGCTTGGCAGAGCCTTTGCATGTGTTTTGCTGATATTTAAAAAGTATTTTTAATTCTGAATATCAAATTCCCCTATTTGCTACTTTTGTGTTTCAGATTAAGGCCCCCATGTAGATGTCATGTTCTTGGAGAAATGGAAAAA
>NW_010205202.1:0-1307 GCF_000695765.1 Mesitornis unicolor | reverse complement strand
ATTCCTGCTTATTTAATAATCAGATTATCTGTCAAAGGTGGTTGAATATCCTTCCCCCTATGCAATGGCTTTTCGAAGTAACAAATTGACACATCTTGTGTGTACTTAGTATTTTTTTATGCTTTCTGAACATCCTACTGACAAGATTTTACACTTCAGTGCTCTGGTCAGTCCAGACACAAGTGTGAAAATACTCTCAGATAATGACTTGAAGTGACAGGCATTTGCCCTGGAATTGGCATATTTTACAGGCAAAGAGGAATCCTTAGGTACAAGAAGAGACGAGCAGTACTGACCATTTTCCCAGCATTCTGACAGAGAAAATGAAGTGAGATAAAGTGAGTTACTGTGTTGTTCAAAAACAGGACATTCAGGCCTTCTATTATCTCTGAAAATTCTTCTGGGTTTCACACTAAGGTACTTCTGTGAGTTTAAGGATCATAGAGGGGTGAAATCTGGTTGTATATTTCAGTGATCCAGCCAGAAGTGAGCCAACTCCTCTGCCACTTTGCCCTTTGGATTGGGCAGTGTCTAGGATTACTTAACATGTAATTGGTGTGGAAGCTCTAAATTTAAAGTTCTGTACCTCTTGAATGTAAAAGTAACACTAAGAATCAGGTCTTAGGCAATCTTTGTCTATCCTGGAAGAGTTTAAAAATGTTTGCCTATCTAATCTTTTCTGCCAGCCTCCTTGGAGATTCTATCTATTGTAAGTTTGATTTCTCCATGTAACTAGATGTATAAATAATGAAACTGAAGTTTGAAGTGTTAAGTATTGCTATTGAATGTTACTGAGAAGTTCAGTGTTTAAACAATAACAGCTCCTCCCTCTTCCTAACCCCTGTAGAAGAAACCCAGGAAAATTAATACTCTGATCTGCATACTCCATTACCAGTGTAAGAGACACATGATAGCTAAATGTTAACTGTAAATTGTTTGCTCAATTAAAACTTATAGAAGAAATCAATGTATGTGAAGGGTGTGGGAGAAAGGAAATTCTAAAAAAAATCCTTCCTGACATAAATTTGACTTTACCTGCTACTTGTAAGTAACTGGTCTTTCTTTTTCCTTTCAATCATTTCAATTCACAAAATGACGTAGGTCATCACATTCACACCAAATTACTTCTATTGCACTCAAAAAGGTAGCTTATTCCATTACTTTCACCCCTCCTGGCATGGCCAGTCACTGCCTTAGGCTTGAGAGCCACTGACCTCTCTGTGCAACCAGAGGTTAGAAAATGAATGTGTAACAATGCATGTGTAGCAATGTATGTACTGGAGGCTTGCAAATGTGACCCCCATCTA
>NW_010205201.1:11410-11747 GCF_000695765.1 Mesitornis unicolor | reverse complement strand
AAAGGCAGGAGGGAGCAGTGGTCACTTTTACTCTCAGAGGGCAAAGTAAAGGGGTGGGGGAGAAGCAGTGCTTATAGATAAAGGGATGGAGGGGAGCACTGCTTATAGATAAAAACTCGTGTTTAATGTTTTTATCAGTGCCGTGCTGTTTCTTTGCTTGCCAGTCTGAGCTTACAGGAGATGGTGTGGTACAAATCTTGAAAGGAATCCAAAACCTTTTTCCCAATTTTTAAGAAAATAAGTAATTTTTCAAAAGACACCTAAACCCAAATCACTCTCCAGATTCCCCCCCCAGTGCTGCATGCAGGTCCAGCCCCTTCAGGGTGTGGGCAGCGTG
>NW_010205201.1:5054-11379 GCF_000695765.1 Mesitornis unicolor | reverse complement strand
AGCCCCGGCAGGAAGCACCTTGGCAGCCACTCTGGCCCCAGCCTCAGCCCTGGCTCAGGAAGGGTAGAGCCATTTCTCACTGACAAAGAAAAACAAATCCCAGCCCTCCACTCCGGATCCGGGCAGGCAGAAGCTGCTTCACCTGCTCTGCTGGCACATTTGGGAAACAGTATTTGACCCCTGACAAAGCACATCATCCCACTCCATCAATGCAGCGTTTTGGCTCGCCCCAAACTCTCCCCTCAGTAGGAACCACAACGTGGGGTGAACAGAATTGCACCAGGCATTCACACGTTTAGTAGGATTTGGATTTATTTGCAGCCGTGGCTACACCCCAAAGCTGCACAGCTATCACCCAAAGAGTCTCCATCCCAAATAACACTGCAGGAGACGAAAGTGGATCTTTCCACCACCAGCAAGTCCAGGTTCTTTTTTTCCAACTGATCCTTTATCTCAAATTCTCTTTGGGCCATTATTGTTACTGAACACAGGCGAGCAGTTCAGGGAAGGGGGACAGGGGATAAATCAGCTCAGTTTCAAGCAAGGCGGAGGTTACTTACCACCAAATACAGCATGGTGTAGAGGGAAAAGGATGCGTGCCCAGAGAAGAAGGATTTCCTGCAAAACAAAGCAGATGCTAAGAACCAGGCACTATAATCTTCAGTATTATAATTTCACATCTAATATGGTGACTTGCCTGCTGCTACTGAGAGGGTGGCAAAGCAAAGGGACCCACAACCCACGGCCTTTTGGGTTATAAAAGCCATGTAATCCAGCCGGTTGGTTTAGGAGGCAGAAAGCAAACAGATGGACAGGATGCTCGCATTGTTCGTCCCTTCCTGGTCTACTCATGGGACAGCAGTTATTTCCAGGACAGCCCTGCAACTCATCGTCTCGCCTCAAATAACCAGGAAACCGTAAAGAAATAAGAAGTGAGCAACTTCTCCGGTCACTTAATTGTGGCATGTGAAGCACGCCCCTGGAAGTACCAAAACTGAGCATCGGATAGATTTGATAGAGAGCTGAAAGGGGAGGTGCTGGCAGCCCCGCCTATGCAAAGATTCCCTGGACCCCTCAGGACAGCTTGAGCTGTTCACCATGAGCTCAGCTCTTAGTGTGAATTCCCACATTGAGCAAGCACTCCGGAAAACAATAGTGTAGGAGTAAAGAGAAAGGGAAAGAAAAGTATTCAGCCAAATCCCGCCTTTCCCAAGGGAAACTGCCCATCACTGGCAGCCAGACTCACAGCCTTCGCAGAAAAAGAAGCGTTTGAATCATCTACTACTGGCAGATAAACCCTGAGATACCATTTTGATGGCAGCAATCCATTGCCTTGATGCCAACGGGCTCTCACCTGGCTTCCTGCACTTTGCTGTCACTTCCCCTGCAGGTGTAGTTTTGGATGTAAATTCCCTTCGAGCAGTTGATGGTGGAGAAATCCAAATTGCAAACTTCCAGGAAATGCGGCCGCAAGCGCCCGACGGACACTTTGGCAATGTCTGTGAAGGACTGGCTGATGGCGCAGCCGAAAACGAAGCAGCCCACCTGCTTGTAGAGCGCCGCCACATAAGGGTTCTGGATAAAGGAGTGCGACTTCTCCTTCAGATAGTGGATGCGGTAGAGCTCTCCCGTAATAATCTGTGGGGGAAATGCAACAGAGAGGTCAGGAAAGATGCAGAAAAGGAAAAAGCAGGAAAGACGCTGTGCAAGACCAGTGATGCATGGCAAACGAAGAGCCTAAACAGCTCTTCAGCACCTTGAGCCAGGAACCTGCTGCCACAGCGGGGATGGATCTCTCCATCCTCCTCTTCCCTTTCAAGAAGAGATTGCAGGGCTCAAAATGTTTTTTAATGGAAAAAAAAAATAAATCCATAAGCAAGAAGAAAGAAAAAAAAACCCAGATTCTGGTTTAGCTCATTGGCATATCTTACAGAAGTGAAATCGTGCCCCAGATCTACACCAGCACAGTGGAAAACAAAATTCACATAAACGAGATAATCAGTGTGTGTTTAGGAAAGAGAGGCCACATCCACTACTCGCTTATCAAACTGATTTCGGAGGAAAACAAATGAACAACCTGCTTATCTTCCTCTCTAAAAAGCATCAACGTAACAGGGGAAGGCTCAGAAAGCCCCAAACTTTTCAGATTCTGGCCCAAAATTTGCCACTACCAAACCCAATTCAAGCCACTCAAAGCCTCCATAAACACCAGCTATTTCTGGGCATTTCTAGGGGTTTTACCATTGCGTGGCAGCCAATTCTGTGTTCCTTGTGAGAGGGCTGCTGGCATTTGACAGTATTGCCATAGATCAGGCAGCAGAGGACCCGGCTTCTTGTAATCCCAACTCCTAAAAAGGGGGTTAATGAAAATCAGGCTGTGAAATGAAGTCCAAATGTCTAAAGGGGCAAAGGCTTAAATTGTTCTCCATCATGTTACACACCTAGCTTTTGAGCTCCAGATTTACAGCTTTAGGATTTTATTCATTACTTTAAATGTTTTTATACCTGAGTAATAAATTGAGATGGGTTGGTTGGTTTTTTTTTTTCCCTTTTTCATCCACCCGTTGTCCCTGCTCCTCTCCAGTCACAAGGGCCGCGATATGTAAAATTAACTGTCAGGAAAAATGCCTTCACGTTAATCCCTTTCTGGAGCAGCCAGCAATATTCCTCCTGGCGTGGCAGCCTGCCAGCGGCATGCAGGAGACAAGGCTCCCCTGCCTACCTTTTTTTTTTTTTTAAAAGCTTGGCACAACCTTTGGAAACTAATAAACTGGAAAAGCATGGCAATTAGGCTGAGAGGAGATGAAGCTCTATCATTGTTTGAACTCGCTCGCACCGTGGCTTGAAAAAAACAAAGGTTGACCTAAGGCAGCTGAAATTGCAGATAAGCAGGCTTTATCAAAGAGAGATACAGCTATAATAATAATAGTAATAATTAAGAAAAAAGGCCAAGCACTCTGCTACCGTGCACAGAAATCCTTTGAGTGGCTGTACCACCAACTGGGGTTCACACGTCACTGCTGGGATTTACTCTTGAGAATTCGGTAGTGGAAAAGAGTTTTCTGGAGAGATGCAGCTACCCAGCTCCAGCACCCTTTTAATCCTCTCACACTGCAAAGACCATGGTTTATCTCCATTCTGGTTCACCTTCCAGCGCAAGCTGGCAGCCAGGAGACCTCCTGGCAGGAGAACCACAGAGGGAGGTTGAAGCATCTCCTGCTCCTCTGGCAGGAGGCAACGACAGGGTGTCCTGAACTGACACATGCTCCAGTACGAGGGCACAGCCATCACCTGCAGTCTCCCAAAAACCTAAATTCGCCAGAACGGGAGTCACAAGGCTCTAAACTCACGGCTTTTGCAGAGGGGAGATGAGACAAAGTAAGGATGACATCTGATACTGGTTGATGTACCATCACTCCAAACTCACAAACAGATCCACGCCAACTTGAGGCTCTTGGCCTGCGAAAGGCATGTGACCATTTTAAACAGGGACCAACAAAAGTCTGGGGATTAATATTTTTCTCTCACCATTGGTGGCCTGGGTAATTGCACACATGTAGCAGATTGTAAATTGGAGCCTTCATTCTCTCACTAACACGCTGCTGGGCAGCCATGAACCCTCCCCGCTCAGTTAAAGCCATGGCTCAACCTTAATGAGAAGCTAAAAATTGGATAAAGTTGGGTTTTTGGCACTGCCGTCCCAGATAAAGCAGGACGGTGAAAACCTAATGCAGCACAGATGTGCATGAACTGAAAGGACATCCTGAAAAAAAAAAGAAGGCAAGTCTTAAAGATATGAAGCTCTTTTTGTGCCTTGTGCTTCTGGCAAGCCACCTGCGTGGGACATACACTGTGCCTATGTGATGGGCACAGCTCCCAGGGGACTCTCACACACATTTAGGAAAGGTGGTCACCAGAGAGAAGCCAGGATCAAATTTTTCTGTCTTTTGCATATTTTGGTTCACATGCTCGTTTTATCATTATCATAAAGTATCACCAGCAATCCAATTAGCCTGTAATAACTTCTAGAGCTTTTCAAATCACTCGTGTCTCTGGTGTAACATTCTCTGTGTCTAATCGCATTGAAGTGTACCACTTTCAACTGTAAAACCAGCTAATCCGGCCATGTAACTCAGATCATCTAAGAAATTAATTTCCTTAGGTATTTTTCACTGGCACTCAAGACCTGGCAGGAGTGGGGACACAGAGCACCACAGCAGTGGTACCCGTAATGATGCTCAGGAGGAAGAAAATGTCCCTTTCCCCTGGCCGTCCTGGGGACCATCAACACGCTTCTGTGCCTAAGATGACCAAATAAACCATCTTCTACCAGGAAAAGCAGCCAGGATATGAGAGAGCCCACGAGCCTTTCCAGGGTCATCTGCATGGAAATTTGCCTAAAGTCAGTAAATATATAGATATTAAAACCAAGTGCAGATCCTGTCCCATCCTGATCGAAGCAAAGGTCTTTGCCTCTGCTGTTTACTTAACAAGCACTCTGGGTATCCTCAAGCCATTTAAAACATGACCTGGACCCTTTTACCCAGGGCTCGACTGCCCACGACACCACGCAATGTGAGGGTGTGAAATTTTGGCCGCACCACCCGAAACGACATCTCCCTGGAAGTCTTCATAAGTGCTGTCCTGCCTTCCAAAGGCGAACGCTGTGAGCGAAAGGAGCGGAGTCAGTGCCTTGTGGATTTGGAAGGAATTCCTATTATGCTACAGTAATGCTGGTATCTGGGTTACATCTGAAAAAAGAGGTCAGGCTGACTTGAATTTTCCATGCATGCTGCCATAGCAAAGAAATCTGTTGCTTCAATTCCTCGTTAGCCATTTGTGTCACTCAGCAGCAAATAACTGAGCTTTTGAATTTCCCTTATTAAGTTACATTTGTTGTGGGCACAGCGAAACCAAGGCAGAAACATCTAATTCTTTGGGGATTTTCTCTCTCTTTTAATTGAGCAGCTATTTCGCGGTAGAGAGCTGATGGATCACATCGGCAGCTGATTATGTTTCCAGTTTCTGTTCCAACTCCTGTATTTGCCACTGCCTCATTACTGATCTGAAGCACACTCCGTGTGGAGCCGGTGTGCCGATAGCTCCGGCAGTAATGCGAAAATGAGAGGCTTTTTCATTTTGTTTTTTATGGCTTTTCCACACTCGGGGGTAATTCACCTGCAGGGTAAAATTCTGCTGTGTTTATAGGATTGGAGGTCTGGCACCTTTTGGGTTTGTTTTGAGGAGGGAGGGGGCATAGGAACAAGGCAGTTCTGGGGACCTACTTTGGGAAGTGAGTGTATGTGGCCAGGAAAAGATGGAGATATTCACGGCACAAAGCAGCAAGGCTGAGGATGGGCTATTACCAAAGCAGGCACCGTGCCATGCTAAAATACCTATTGCCCGTGACATTGCTCCTACAAGGAAAAATGAAAGCTTGGAGAGGAACAAGTGCTCCTGATCTTTCCATCGCCATCCCTCTCCAACTGAAGGACAAAGAGGAAGGCAACACCTTTGGGAAAGCACCTGAGCTGTGCTGGCAGCTGGTGAGGAGGAAAATGTAGGTACTTTTCATAGGGGAATTTCACCTTCAGCTGGAAGCGTTTAACCAAAATCCAAGAGAAGCTCTTGCCTCTTGCCCCAGCACCAGATATGTGCTGGCATAAAGAGGCTCAGCTCCACCATGGGCCAAATTCAGCTTTTTTGGCTGACATAGAAAGTTCTCACCATACAAACATTTCTTAGCACAGCTCTAGGAAACCTGGCAGGAAAAAAGAAACAAGGAAGTGTGAGGAAGGTGCTGCATTAGCTACTTTTTACAGGGAGGACTCTGGGAATACACTCCCCGTGAAGTTTTTAATTGTCTTTTTAATATGGTTGTAATATACAATCTCTTAAAAATCTAATACTAACCTGTGAAACTTTTCCAGGCACTGGTTAGCTGAAAAGATGTACCTTTTTTTTTTTTTAACACCTTATAAAATAGGCAAATACCAAGAGTTATTTGAATAGGGACAAACCATGCCAAGTCCTTATTGACACTCAAGTCTTTTTTTTCTTCTACTCTGAACTCCTACCAGAGGGTGAAAAAGCTCTTGTGGAGCTCACGGACTTGCCCAAACAGCTTTGGGCCTGTTTACAGGCTTCAAGAGTAATTTCATTCCTCCCATCACAAGATTTCATTTGCAAATGTTTACTGCTCAAGCAGAAGTCAGATAATCACAGAGGAGATGTGCACCTTGGTAGATAGAATGGACACACCGGCAAGACTGCACTAAACTCTCAACGCCAACGGGACGTTGCTGCCATCATCTAAAGAGGTGAC
>NW_010205201.1:0-5023 GCF_000695765.1 Mesitornis unicolor | reverse complement strand
AATGCCCAAAGAACAGGAGAGGAGGTTTTGGAGGTAGTACTTACAGCGAGGATGGTGATGAGGATGCCTGCAGCACACAGCACCGCGTCGTTGATTGTCTCCATTGTCTTCAACGGGTACCTGATGCTGTCATCGTCGCAGTAGAAGCCTCGCTGGTAGGGCTGGATTGTGCTTGTTTCAATGATGAGGAAGGGCAACCCGGCTAGAAAGAAGGGGAGACAACAACCAAGCCCATCAGCAATACAGGCAGATACAAACAGCCCACAAAACCCCAAGTCTGACTAGAAAACCCCTTGCAAACCAAGCAGCATCGTCCCTCATACTTTTATTTTCATATTGCTATCTTTCCAAAGGGAATAGCATTGGGATTTGTTTTTCCAAGTCACTCTTGCGGGGAAAAAAAAGCATCTCCTCTGTTATGGTTATCAGATGTCTGCACTGCCTGGTTTCAGTTAAGCCTTGTGCATTGCAGATATTAACTTACAGGAACGGACCCCTAAAGCAATCCCTGTGCAAAAAGCCATGAAAACGAATCTGGCACTTTTCTCTGGGGAGGGCCTGATGCTCTGCTGAGCGCCTTGCAGCCGGGCAGCCCCGAGCTGTGCAAACAAACACTGGAGGATCCAGTGTCAGCACAGCTTCTCCTACCTGCTCAGCCCAGCTACACTCCATCCCCATTACTTTTATGCCTTTGAAGCCTTCCTTAGCTCCGTCCTCTCTGTATTTACAGGGTATATGTGTGTTTGTACCTACTCATGTCATAAGACTCCATGTTTTAAGAAGCTGCAGGACACCCAACCTTGACCCATCCATGCAAGGGGAAGCTGAGCACGGACCCGACTAGCCCATCCACAAGAGTTGCTGAACTCCCATCAGAGCCCGTTCACCTTCAATCATGTTAAAACCACATAAAATCTGTTTTTAAATGCTGGTTGTGAACCCTGTGTGCAGAAGATCTGTGTCTGCACAGCTTGGCTGGATCTCTGCACCAGGCATGGAGTAGATCTGCCCAAAAACATGGGGTGATGGGCTAGGACACACACACTATGGAGGGGACAACTGGAAAACGCTGCACATCTGTAACTTCACACTCTTCTAAGTCCTTCAGAGAAACACAACATTGTCTCAAACCTGGAAGAAGAGTCCCAGGTATTTTCCAGCCATGATGCTACCTTAGGCAGGAGGATACCCTCCTTCCCTTTGGTATTAAGCCCATCATCAGGAGCAGCAGTACAACCCCACCAAAACATGCCCCAAGTTCCCTGAAACCCACGTTCAGAGTAAATCACAAACCACAAGGCACAGGAAACCCTCCTCTCACTTACAAAGCAAAACCAAGGTAAGGGGAAAACAAATGCAGAGCAGTTCAAGCTGTCCTTGGGCCAGGACAACAGCTCTCACACCCAGGTCCTACAGAAAGCACTGGGGAATAGTCGTCAACCGCTGACTTGCTTAAGTATCTGAGGGTTTGTTCACACAGCTAAAAGTGTAAGGCATCAGAGATGTCTTCTAAACATTAAATTAAAAAATTAAAAATAAAAAAATAAAATTAAAAAAATAAACTAACAAATGAAGTGCTGTTGAGTCTGACCTAAATTTGTCCACAGTACATTCGTGGTGATCATGATCTGCTAGACGTGATTAGCAAGGGCACCATCCAGGTTGTTAAAAAGTGTCATCAAAATAATGTTCTCCATCTCCATGTGAACCACTTTCTGTGTTTCACTTTGCACAATCCATTTTGGCTCCTTTTCCTGGATGTTAATAATAATCCCTAATCCAGGATTATTAGGGGGTTTTGTTAAGTCTTAAGGAGGAGGAAAATCTCCATCATCTGTGTTCAGGGACAACCACACACAGCCCTGAAGCCTCTCAGGTACCCAAGAGCATCCACGGTCACTGTTCAGGACTCCTTTCGGATCCTCCCTAAAACACTCTGGAAATGGGTTAATTGCAAGTGTTGGACCCTGCAGCGCTTGGCAGGACAGGACTGTTTCCACCACACGAGTGAACGAGCGAGGAAAGGTTTCAGAACTGCCTGCCCAGCTCAAATTTGGTAAATAAAATCGGGTATCTCGTGTGAATCCAGTTGATCTTCATTCCACTATTTAACCGTTTTGAGGCCTAGCCAGCTTGGCCCCAAAAATGTGCCTCTGATGCCAGCAATCCAATACTAATAAGCCACTTAAAAAATCCTTAAGTTTCCCAATGAAAAATTGCAGGAGAAGAGCTAATGTCACTTGGCACGATCCAATTTCACATGCACTTGAAGCAGCAGCAGAACAGTTGAACTCGGGGAGTAGACATGCCACGGTTACGTGGCTTATTGTTATTTCTCCAGTTCCTCTTGTTAATAGCTTTCACATGACAGGTCTGTAAAACACATGTTCCCACAGACAATAAAATACATCTGAAAGCTAAAAATGGCTTTTTTTTTTTTAAAGAAAAAAGACAATAGTGTTCCTATATGTTATGCGAACCCAGGAATAATAAAGATTTGTTTTCCCTCCATTCATCGAGCAGCATGGGGTAGTAGTTCCACGTTTCAATTATACGTATGCTTGCCACAGCTATAATAAGAGCATAACTGACCTATATGGTATATATTTTCTTAAAGTGCGCATAAGCATAGCTTAGAAAATCCAATGGTTTTGTTTTCTCTCCTACAAACTTGTGGTTTAGTGGGATATTGCCAATCGAGTCTTGACATTTTTCCAGCAAAACAGTAACCTCAGATTCCCTTTTTTTTTCCCCCCTCCTTCCTTTATTTTTTTTTTTACATGAGAAACATAAACATACTCTCCATAGCTGAACGGATATTACTTAGGAGACACAATATGCCCTTGATTTCAAGGGCTGGGTGAGAGGCTGTGCTCTTTCAGCCATAATTAACCAAGGAAGAGAAGACCCTGGATCACAGTGAATGGTAAACCATGCTCAAGATGGTTCTTCTTCCCCAAGGTTATTTCTTGGAGGAAGGGTTGTCTAAGTGGCTAGTTCACCACCCACTTTTTTTTTTGGCAAGGGGGTTTCAGCATGGAGAAGCCTGTAGCAGTGCCAAAAGGCAGCCAGAGAATGTTTTTTTGCAGAAAAACACTACAGAGGGAAGTCTGGAAGAAGACAGAAAACTAAACGGAGAGAGATGCCTTTGGGATCCCTCAGCAAAACACTGCAGGGACATTATTTGTACGAGATCTGCCAGAGGCAAAGTATCCTGAAATGGGGCTATAGCCCAAGTGCCCTTGGAAACAGAAGGCAAGCAGTGTAGGGTTGTACCATGAAGATTGTACCTGTGGTCTCATTACTCCTGACCCAGCCAACCTCTCCAGAGTTTTAAAAGGCAATTCAGGGCCTGTTAAAGGGCCTCACATGCTCCTTAATACTGGTATCTCCACACTGAGACATTACACAGCAGCCTGCGGACCATACCCTAAGGTATGGAGGCAACCAAAGCACATCCATATAGGCCTGCGTAACCAGAGAAGCACTGTTATCCCCATTTCACACATAGAGGAAACCCAAGCACAAGACAACTTAGGGATTTGCTTATTCTGATGCAAAAAATAAGGTTCATGATGCTGAGATTACCTTCTGAACTGTAACATCCTCCACAAGGTGAAATAAAGGGTTTTTTCCCTTATATAAAGGGGATTTTCTGCTTTAACAACAGAACAAGGAAATCTCAACCACATGCTTTTCTCTAACGATGCTGCAGGAGATCAAACATGGCTCCAAATCGTGAGCATGACAGAAACCTCTTGGGGACTGATCCTGCCCCATCCAAATAGGCTCAGCCCCACTCCGAACAACACGAAGCAGGTGTGGACACTAACAAATTGTGCACGGCACCGCAGGACACCGTGGGGCTGGACATTGAAAAATGATGTTACTTTTGTTGGGAGGAAGTCTGAGTGACTCGGTGACCTCTAAACCACTGGTGTCCTACACTAAGATATTTCAGGGCAGGGTTTAATATTTTTTTTTCTTTCTATTTATCAAAGCAAATCAAGTTTGGAAATCTAGCACCAAGGCAAAAATATTCAGCACCGTTATTAAGAAGCAATTAATAGGCAATAATCCTGGGAAGGCTGAGAGCATAAAAGCTAAAGCCCTACCACCAAGCCTAAACAAAAACCCTCATGTACTCTCTGACCAGCTTGAAATGTGCATAAAATCAAAGGCAGAAGAAAGGGCTCTGTGTTGGGTATAGCACTTTGAATCTCAGAGTCTTTGAAAAGTGAACGCCTGTGTGGATTTAACAGGGGAAAAAAAAATTTAAAAAGGGGATAAGCTTTCCTTGGCCACCCATCAGAAAAGCCATGGAGGGAGCGGGAGGGGAAAAGAAGTTTCTGTAGCGACCCACCCATGCAGTTCTCATCTTCCCAGCCCAACCTTCACCTTTGCACTAAATTAAACACCATCTCAGTATTTTCTTTTTTTTTTAGTGTTTGGTTTTGATGGAGGTTGGGGTTTTTTTCCCACTAAATCTTTCTTCTTTCAACACCGCAGGTCAGTGGGACGTTGCTGGCTATCTGAACAAAGCAATGGTAATTTCTAACAAGTATTGTGATGTGTTTGGCTGCCAGTGTCCAGGCCCTGGGCTTGTTTTTAAGGTTTTGGTAGATTAAACATCTAATTTAATAAGTGAAAAAGATCATTAAATAATTTGGCAGGGCTGAGCGGGGCATCTGATTCCTCATTCAAGACACACTTTGTAAATATTTGGGTACCTACAAGTGAGGGTCTTTCTATTTGAAGTACTTAGTGGCTGATCCTGGGTACACATAAACCTTATTTGGTTTACAATATTTGTACATATTTTAAAATGCATAAAATCTAGATTAGCCTATGGTAGGTTTTTATTGGGACTTTAAAAGTGACCTTCCCAACTTTCAGAGAAGAATTGCAGCACTGCAGATCAGACTCGGCAGCTGCTGCAAGAGTGAACAACTCTTGAAGCCAGCTGACATTATATTTTATATTATATAAATATATATATATGTGTGTGTGTATGTATATGTAT
>NW_010205200.1:1646-2986 GCF_000695765.1 Mesitornis unicolor | reverse complement strand
CACTGCAATTCCCAGGGGGCGGTGCGATGCCCCTGGCGCATGCGCACGGGGTCCGGGCGGCGGCCGAGGCGGAACGGGACCTCACCGTCCTCGACCGGTTGCTAGGAGGGACGAGCCCCAGCTCTAACGCTGAGGCCTTTACCTAACGTCAGCGCAGCAGTTTGAAGCGTTCAGGCTGACAGAGGTGTATCGCTAAGGCGTGTCTAACGACCCGCCTTTCTCATGTGCGAGCAGCCCAGGCAGAAAGCTACTGTTTTCCCAGGTAATATATCACTTTTCATTAAAATAAATCCTTCAGAAGAAAATCAGAGTGCTAATAACCGCTGTCATTTAAACACAAAATACGTGCAATGAGAAGAAACGTGGCCACCTTCAAATCGGCAAAGCAGAAGCTATCCTCCTCCATTTCAGAACAGGCCACAAGATCCTGTTGCTATAAGGGGCCTTAAACAAGAATGCACTCAGGGACGTAATTTTTGTAAGCGTGACTGATACATCCCAGTATACTGGTACATCCTAGTGTATTCTGAACAACTACAGCTAAACCAGCAGAACACTTGCTGAGACCAAGACAAGGAACCTGAGGAATCTACAAACAAAAGTTATGGTCCCAAAAAGACCATATGTGGAAGAAAGACTCAGAGTTCATGAGAAGGACTTTAAGAGGCGCCTCTACGGACCACCAGAGACCACCAAAAGACCCCTTGTACACAAGCATAGTTTGATCCAGGAATGATTCATCAGATATTTAAATTGCTACCAATCATTTTAACTTAGATAATGTAATCCTAAAACTTTTGTATATAAATACACCAAAAAAAGTGGCATTAGGTATGCGTAATGTTTGGAATATTTCCCCCTTGCACCCAATGTTGAATGAAGGATGCCTGCTTCTTAATGCTACATTGGTGTTAAGAGATTTTTCCATTCCCGATTTGTGGTGATTTCGGGAATAGAGAAAAAAAATCCTAATTATTGTCAAACAGCAGTTTCAAATTTTCAAAAATGGCTTTTGTCAACAGGAAGCTCTTATCCACATTCTTCTGCTGCCTTAAAGCATCTACACCACTGGCTCCCGTCAGGGCGGAGCTAACCTTGAGTCTGGTCTCAACATCTCCATCTTCCCTTCCAAATGCTTTTTGTTGGCATAGCTACAAAACCTTCGAGGGCAGCTATCTGCTTGCCCAATCTAAAGTTGCTTGTACAGAGGATTTTTGAAGAAGGCTCCAAGCACCTAGACTGGAATTTTGTAATGCAGCTCTCATGGTTCAGCCTCACTGCCAAAATGCTGCAGACATTTGCTCTGGTTGCAGTGTCACTTTTAAGTACCAGAATTTTAA
>NW_010205200.1:0-1615 GCF_000695765.1 Mesitornis unicolor | reverse complement strand
GAAAGAGTGACAAAGCGAGAACCACATCCAGTAAATGGCTTCACAACCCCTCCAACTCTGAGGGAAACCACCCTTCAGGATCATATGCTAAATAGAAAGGATTTAGACTCTCTTCCTCCGTATGTTTTGGTGGGAAAAGGACAAAGTCCGCTGCACCTGGCTGCTCCCTGGGTCCCCAGCACTTTGCCTTGTCTTCACCTGCTCTCTCACATACCCCAGACCATGACTGGTCAGAAGCTGCGTGTTCTGACTGATAGGACAGTCCCCACCCTTCCCCACCTGAATGACTGTGTGGAAAGGATAACCCTCCTGCTTCTGCAGGAAAAAGGATGCGTATTGTGTCTCCTCTTTTTAAAATCATTTTCACAAATCAAGAATCCGTAGAAATTTAGGATCTCTTACATCTCCGCACCTCTTACCTGCTTTGGCTTAAGTGAACATGACAGTACTGAGAACAGAGTAACACTTGGCAGCATAATAAGTTTTTTTTTACTTAGCAAACCTGTTTAATTGTGTTACATCTGACTTGGAATGTAACTCATTAGTGCTGGTGAACTACACAACCTGTTCTAAGGCCAGCCAAAACCAGACTGAAGCCTTGTTTGGCTGGGCCTTTTTTAATCAGGAAAAAAAGATTTCCTACACATCACTAGCATTACCCTTAAGGCCTCAGAAGCTGTCTGCCAGTTACTCACACAGAAAACATGCTGCAGAAAAACCTCAGTAAAATTACATTCATGTCCCTGTGAACCACAGTTTCTGTCAGGACAAGTTAGTGTATCATTTTCTATCAAACACAGAACTGCCAGCAGCCTTCCCCCAGGAGGTCTGCTGTCAGTACGGTGGGTGTAAGCTCTCAGCTGAAGTCCTTGGAGAATCTCTTCTGGAACAAAGCCTCATTGCTTGTTTTGTTACCTTTTCTGCAGCTATTTCTCACCAGTGATTGAATCCTAACAATGCTCTTAGAAAGTTAAAGTTTCCTTTGGTAGTGGCTACACCAGCATCAAAAAAACCCACTAAATGTTCATGATTTCTATTTTTGCTTCTAAATATTTAAAAAAAATCCACAGGTTTTAGCTCAATTTAAGTGCATATATACTAAAATCATATGAAAAAGCTGACACTAAATGATTGCTTAAAAATAAATGTAAGAAAAATAATTTCCAAAGTGAGCTAACAGGACAAAGCCTTCAGCTTGCCCACAGGCTCAGCACAGAGCACCTGAGTCTGAGTTCTAATTAAACCCAATTTTGTACCACATTGTCTTCGTTTAGACAGTTGTTCTGTCACCTGATGACCCCTCCCCACCCAAGGAGGGGAATCATGAAAAAGGAAAGGAAAGCCTTAGGTTGAAAACAGATTTAATAATATTAAGAAACTAATATTAATAACAATATTAATATAAAATACACGAAGTTCTACTCAGCTTGTACAGTGGCTGCGAACTGTGTGCTCCCAGCAGTGAATGCCTGATGACAAACACTGCAAGCACCACAGCTCCAGTGAGAGCTCAATGGTCACAACGAGCGGGGAACAGGCCTCAGGAGCAGAATGATGGGCGAGACCCTCCATAAACAGCAACCGTCGAGGAAAGAGGACCATCCCCAGCAAACTC
>NW_010205199.1:14150-16526 GCF_000695765.1 Mesitornis unicolor | reverse complement strand
GCCTCAGCCCATGGATTCAGCCTATCCAGCCAATTTATTAACATTTATTTATATTAATATTTATTTAATGTAGCTTTATTACATTTTCTAAGCTACTCAGAAGGACTGCTTTCTCATGTCATCGCATTAGTTGTGTTCATTGCAAGAATGATGAGGAAACATTGGAGATAGTTTTCTGATTCTGCTCTCTTAATGGGGTTTAGACTTTATATGAAATGTCTAAGCTTCACTGTCTTTAATCTGAAAGCCATTTATCTGTGTTCTTTAAACCAGTAAGTGGGTACTTCATATTAAAGTCAGTTTACTAAAGGGAAGCTGCCCAAAAGTGATGATTTAGATATAAACTATTTTTAAAACACACATGGCAACCCCTTCTCCTTAAAAATACATAGGGAAACTTATGGGTTGTAACTGTTGGCTGAGTTTTGCATAGCAACTTTTAATCATGGTGATGAATCCAAAACGTGCTGTGGTATTTTTTAATTTCGTATTCAAGACTATGGAAAGGAAGCAGAATCCAGGTTGTGAGACAAGTTTATGGTGATGGGGCAACCAGCAGGTGAGTCCACAAGTCTGGGCCCAGATCAATGGGGTCCATTGCTGTGGCTGACCTGGAGATCTACCCTGATAAACACAACTCAGTGCATGAAGGAGCATCCAGGACTGAGTTTAATGAAGCCCCTGTGCCCACAGGCAGGGAGTGGATGGAGGCCCTAAGTGAGGCTGCTCATGGATTTTTGAGGGCAATCAGGGCCCAAACTCTTGTGACTGTGCTTTGCAAGGAACACTCAAGACAAGAATTAATTCATATTCAAAACAGGAATATATTTTAGTGAAACACTGACCTATAAGCAAAACCCATTAGTGCTACAGAGTCAGCTGTAAAGAGTAGCTAGCCCATAATCAATGCGCGCTATTCTAATAGGGTATGCTAGGATGTAAATGTTGCTATATATTAGTTCTATTTTCTATAAGTGCTTCTATCAAGTCTCGATTTGCAAGCAGGCCAGGTAAATTCTCAAATGCTATACAAGACAATACTTTCTGCACTCTGTCTTCACCAGTCCTGCTAATGATCCTTCCTAAAATAAACATCCCGTTATATCAATAGTCTTCCCTATGGGTGAAGCAAACAGTGGCAATTAATGTTGTTTAATTTGTAGTGGATTTTCAGCTTGCATTAAGCCTTCTTTGTGTTACTTGTGTTTCAATTCAAATGTGAGTTTGGGGCCTGCTTTATTCTGTTGTTACAAAACAGTGAGTGGAAAACTTTAACATTCCCTGGTGGGACAGGGTTTGAAGGCTCTTTCCATACTCTCAGGAAAATAAGTAAGATTCTTTATGTTCTGGCTAATTTGGTCTGACAGGTAGGGAAATCATGCCAGTATTATGTTTTCTCTTCAGATAACCAAAGCCACTAAAACCTTTGATTAACAGCTCTTAACTGTCCAAGTACACTAGCAGTGGAAGGTAGGTAACAGCCAGGGACTAGCACCACTCCTGGAAAAGGTAGGGATTGCAAAAAAGGAACAACATAAGAGCTCCAAACAGTTGCTCTTCACTGGCTTTATTCATTGGAAGAGTTTCCATCCCAGCCTGACATGAAATCCACTTCTCCCGGTGGACACATGCCATGCCTGACCATGGAGCAACCATGGAAACTCAAATATTTTTCTGTCCTGCAGAGTTATCTGTGAGATCAAATTGCAGAGTCTTGAGTGGCTGTAGAGGTCTCTGGAAAGGACCTTCACCTTCTGGTACAGTGTCTTAAAGTGTGGCTTCTAGGAAGCACAAGCATTTTGCAGGCAGAAGTGATTTTAGAAGTTACAATATTAGTTTTAACTTCCCTTTCTGGAGCTCTGCACCAGCCAAGGAGCCAAAAAGATATGCTTCTAGGTTAGACTTGTACGAAGAAAACAGAAATTATACATGAATGCTATCTCTCAAGTACACTGTGTAGAGGCTGACATGTTTTATGGATTAGAGTACAGGATTTTACAGATGAGGGTGGTTTTTTCCCTGAACCCTGTAAAAGAAAAGGGGATGAAGTGCATACAACTTTAACCAAGTGTATTGTCTGTATGGTACTGAAGAGATATCCCTGCAGAAGAATAGCACAGAATGTTCAAAACATATTGGGTTTTTTTTAAATCCATTGTTATTTATTTATAATATCCATTCATTTGTAAAACTATCATCAGACATGCTGGTCAATGTTATAAAAAATTAAATGTTTGCTGGGCCCACTACTCAATGAAAGCAGCCTCCAAAAGAACAGAGAGGTCTGGTAAGGGTTGAAATAAGGAAACAAAAGTTGACTAAGTATTAAGATGCCTGTATTATGATGTCTTTGATTATTCCTCAAGAAGCAGGAAT
>NW_010205199.1:0-14119 GCF_000695765.1 Mesitornis unicolor | reverse complement strand
GTGGAAATCTAACATCAAGATCACTCTGTCACTCTGAAATATTGTGTCCAGTTCTGGGCCCCTCAGTTCAAGAAGGACAGGAACTGCTGGAGAGAGTCCAGCGTAGGGCTACAAAGATGATGGAGGGAGTGGAGCATCTCCCTTATGAGGAGCGGCTGAGGGAGCTGGGTCTCTTTAGTTTGCAGAAGAGGAGACTGAGGGGATACCTCATTCATGTTTATAAATATTTAAAGGGTGTGTGTCACAAGGATGGAGCCAGGCTCTTCTCGGTGACAAACAATGATAAGACAAGGGGTAACGGACACAAGCTGGAATAGAGGAGGTTCCACTTAAATTTGAGAAGAAACTTCTTCTCAGTGAGGGTGACAGAGCACTGGACCAGGCTGCCCAGAGAGGTTGTGGAGTCTCCTTCTCTGGAGACATTCAAAACCCGCCTGGACGCCTTCCTGTGCAACCTCATCTGG
Source organism: Mesitornis unicolor (assembly GCF_000695765.1). NCBI lineage: Eukaryota > Metazoa > Chordata > Aves > Mesitornithiformes > Mesitornithidae > Mesitornis > Mesitornis unicolor. The sequence continues at coordinate 13,655 of NW_010205199.1, read as the reverse complement.
GTGTTCCTGCTCCAGCAGGGGGATTGGACTGGATAATCTTTTGAGGTCCCTTCCAATCCCTAACGTTCTGTGATTCTGTGATTCTCTGATTCTGTGATTCTGTGAAACCACGTCTGAAGAGCTTCCCCAAGCACAACAGATCTGCAAAGGCAGTATATTCAATGCCCTCTTTTTGAAATATTGCTCCAACCCTTAACTTCATGTAAACGCCACTGACACTTGGAATGACTCTGCGTTATCAGTAACATAGTCAAGGAACCTAATTAGGTCACACAAAGCTCCCATTCAAGTATTCCAGTGCCTAACTCTCATTGAATAGTTAGGAACAGATATATATTTTATTTTATAAGGAAGATGGCCACATTTTTGTAATTAATTATTTTTGCCATAAGAAAGTCAGAAGTGTAAATCAGGATGGAAACTGCTTAAGAGCAGAACACATCTTCATAATCGAAATCAATGTGCAAGATTCACAATGTATTCTGCTGTGTGATAACAAACAACACTGATTTTTGTACCTGAAAGCACATGACTCCAATGCATCAATGTTAGATTTGCAATTTCAAGTGGACTTGAAAGCAGAGCACTATCCCTTGCTAGAAGAGCATCAGTCTTGCTATGAATGTTTGCTACATACAGAGTCAATTCCAACTTTCAAACTAGATTTCAAACTAGGTTTCTGAACTTATCTATGGTGACAATATTGAGTTACCGAGCAGCTCAAATACCTTCAATATTTAAACACAGAGGAAACCAAATGCAGTTCTGACATTTTCGTTGCTTTGGTGGAGTGAAGCTCAGTAGCAATAAAGACTACAACGCCAAAGCAGAGTCTATTAATATTCTTCAAGAAAGTCTCGTTCAGACATACTCCTGTCCTGTATTCTCAGTCTATTATTATCAGAAAAAATAATACATGCAAAAATAATGTTATAAGATAGTATGAGAACTGAATCAGAATGAAATTAGATTATAATTTTAACATTCCTAGCCAGATTAAGAGAAGCATTTTTGTTTCAACAAGACTTTGTTTTAATGAAAATATTTCATCAGAAATACCTTCTTTTTTTTTCAGTCAGACCTAGTGAGAATAGTATTTTCTAATTAGTGAGAACATTCTTCTTTCAAAAACATCCAATATCATCTAACATGACTTCTGCTTCTGAATACCAAGCTGCTCCTGGAAGTTTTACTCAAAACATTTGAAGGCTGAGCTTAAGTACAAATAGCACAAAGCTATTTTTTACTCAACATATTTGAAGAACGAGCTTAAGTACAAACAGCGCAAAGCTATTTTCTTCATATGAAATTTGGGTTTCGTCTCCTTTCCACCCACTATTAAAATTGTTTTGTTTCAGCCAGAGCACTTCTCTGGAGGGAAAAAGTTTTTCTTAATTCTCCATTGTTGTTCCTCAAAAATGTTCCCTAAATTATGTAAAAACAGCAGTAAGTTTCTCTCTGGGCTATAACATAACTGCTGAGAATGGGGGTCTGCTATGGGTCTGCAATGCACACATCTATGCTCCCATGTTTAAAAAAGATAAGCTGCATTTGCAGTGTCTTTGTCAGCAGACAGGGAGCAGAATTAAATACTCTCAAAATACAGAAAATGAAATGGAGAGAGAACAAAATAAGCAGGATTACTCTTAAATAATTCAGAGAAAGTAAGAGATGGGTTTTTTTAAGAAAAAGACCTCTAAAGTTATTTGATGATGGATTCTGTTTTCTTTGACTCTTCTTTTATCGTGGTCTTCAAAGGGAATGGTCTTTGAAGTGTGTCTTTGCTGTGACATGATATGTGAGTTGGCTTCAGCCATCGTGCTTGTTGAGGTGAGTTTGCTGAGGTGCAGTTGGATACCACGGGACTTCAAGTGTAATGAAGAGTAAGGAAATAAGCTCTGTTTGTGCGTCCACAGCTGTTATTTTCTATTGAGAAAAATACACTGATTCTTTATCTTATGAATTGCTCATTCTTCAGCAATCCAAAGGGGGTGTTTCCATGGTGTGAAGAAGGGAGAGGATTTAAATAAGAGTGCAAGTCTAGGTTGGGCAGGCTACAATTGATAAAGCAGAGCAAAATTCTAATTTTGTCACCCATGGGTGACACTCTGGAGTTGCTGGAAGTAGATTGCGGGTAGAGTATGACACAGTGGAGGCATATAAAAGCCTTTATTTTAAAAAAGACCCTCAACTTCAGCTTTCTAGGAAGCTGTAAACTTGAGCCTACTTGCAGCAAACCATTTGTAGGAGTGGATATTTATGACTTGGTAAGCATTTATGTATGTACACCCACAGGTAGGTGTTTGATGACACAGTGCTAGACAGCGTTCCTCTGCAATTAGTAAGCAAACTATTGTCAAAGTAATTTAATTTTTTCTCCCTCACTTCCCACCTTGGGATCTTTCTCAAGGTTTGAGAATGGGTTGAGCTCTGCACTTAAAAGTTTAAAACAAATAACTGCTCTGACTTATTATCTGGAGCATGCCCTTGGCTTTCGTGGCATCACTGGTAAACCTGACAGCTTGATTTTGTGACTGCTTTCAGAGAAACAGCAGCTCCCCCAGGGAAAGCTGCAACATCAAAGATTGGTTCCAGCTGTCATGTAGCATACTGAGTCCCTGGAAGTTATTTCAGTGAAAAAAATAGGGTGAACTAGATCAGAGTCAGGCCTCAGGTGTTTCTCTTGCCTCAAAGTGGTTAGGAGGAATTAGGAGAATGTGACTTGAACCTTTCTCAGGACAGAATCTGTAAGGGCAAAGCAAGCTTTAAGTTCGTATTAGTGGAGTTAAGGGTCAGATCCATTCAGCAGATGACAATCTAGTCACAGGACAGCAATTAAATACTCTGTGGCTTGGGACTGGAGCTGGGTGGAAATTATCATACAGAAAAATTCTCTCCAGAAATTTGGTTCTGTTGTGGATGGGTGGAATGCACCTCACTCAAAAGAGAGAAGCAGCAAATATGTTTTATTGAGGTAAAATAAGAATTTGACAGGGTTCAATAAATTTGATGGAATTTAACAAAGTTTAACAGTGGCTTGACAAGGTTCAACAAGTTTGATGGCATGGTTCACCTTATTAATAACTCTATGGGAGAAACATGAAAAGGAAAATCGAGTTTGTATTGAGTTAAACTGATTCACACAGAGACCAGAGACACAGGGAGTAAGGAAGACTTTCCCGTTGAGTCATGAGGTTCAGAGTGGACCCTTTTGCTTCCTAAACTTCTTATGAAGCCTGGGTGTGGCTGGGCCCAGCCTTAGTCCCAGACTTGGTCAATGATTTTTGCCTAATGGAATTAGGTTGGGCTCTTCAGTCAGCCTGAACCAAAGTAAATCTAGGGGGTAAATGTATCCATCACAGGTCCTTTCCAAGGAGTGGGTGGAAAATTCAGCTTCTGAAGCTTCCCAGGACACTTTTGGGCTTCATTTCTCTTTGAATAAATGCAAAAAGCGTTTTAAAGGCCAGGTTAGATCTTTATCTTTCATTCCTCAGAATGGTGGAAAAAGCTGCCTGGTTTTGAAGGTGAAAACTTTAGCTGAAAATGAAAGTTCTAAAGATGAAAAGACAACACATTAGTAATATGTTTTCAAGGCGCTGAAGTTTCCACTGGTCTCTTTCCTTCCCAACCAGATGCTAATAACTGTCATATCATAGCTCCACTGGCATGAATAGAAGCCTTTCGTGGTATTCTCACCTAGAATAATCCATCAGAGACACAGGGCAGAATAGGAAACAACTCGTAAATTGATGAAACTTATAGTAACAGTGCTTGGTTTTGCTTACTAGTTAGCTATAGAATTTAGTAGGCATTGGAGAATGAGGATATTTTGCTGCAGGAGACTGCACAACTTTCTGCTCATTCAGTGCAAGGATCAGCTCATCTCCACTGGAGAACTTGGCACACTCAACACCCAGAAGTGTCTCCTGCCCATCTGTTGGTAGGAAACACTTGAACCATCATTTGCCTGGGGCAGAAGAGTTCTCTGAGTAAACAGACAGATTTAAAATAGATCTATAGATACTTTACATATACTTTTATATAATGCCTTTACATTAGTATTTTATATAACATCATTATACATATGAAGGATTATCACTACCACAACCAGAGGTAACTTTAAGGAGCTTGCCACACACCAACAGTGTAATGAATCGTTATTTATTCACTTATAGCCACAGGGAGAATTTTGTGGTTTTCAGCTGCAAAAGTTACCAAAAGAGTAATAATTTCTGCAAAGTGGTCATACAATCAAACAGCCTGGGCTTAGGCTAAGCGGGTTCTGTAAAATAAGGTTTCTGTACAAATGTTGGCATGACAAGGCAGGCTGGAGAAATGCCATTACAGACTACAGCAACGTTGCTTACATTTGTTTTCCCAAAAACAACACATTGCAATCCCAAGACTTGTGGTATGCTTAAAAAGAAGCGAGTTGAAAAAACACACACAAATAAATATAAGCTCTTCTGATGGGCTTCTCATTGTTAAGCCTGTAAGAAACAAATTCTGCATTTTTCTACATCCGCAAAGAAAAACAACATACTTTTTTTTTTTAATAAAACCTGAGATTCTCATGCAAACATCTAACCTCAGCTGAAAAAAACAAAACCCTAAAGAGACAATAAGAGCTGGCAGTACTTGGTACTTTAAAACTTGACAGCTCTACAAGGGAAATTCAACTCCCTTCACTTTAAAACACACCCTCCTTTGAAGCAGAGTGTTTGTGAGTGTGTGTGTGTGCAGACACACAGATTTGCATCATGAAATGTGTTCACATGCTTGAACAACTGCAATATTTGTCCTACAAGTAAGTAGGCTGCAGTCTTAAAGCTGAGGAATGTCCTCACGTTGGCCAAGCTGGAGTTTAACTCTTGTGGTGCGCAATCTCTTCTTGCCATCGCCTTTATCTTATAATGACACTTCTGACCATTACCAAGTGTTCTAAGTTACTCAGAGAGATTTTTAGTGACATTTATTTTTGCTGGGTCTGTCAACTACTGACACGCACTTTGGATAGTGCAGCACACTACTGCCTCTCTGTACGGCTTGGATGAGCTCTCACTTCTTTGCTGGACACAGGAATTATTGCATTGGAGTCCCCAGCAGCCTCCTCATAGGTCTCTTCTTCCTGTTTTCTGCAGGTGCTGTAGATGGACTTGAACCTAAAGAGGTCCTTGGCCACCATCTACATGTGCTGGGCAAGGAGAAACTATATATACCCCGTCCCAAACCAACACATCTCAGCTGAATCCATGCTCTTTCTCTTCACTGTGTTTCAACATCTCTTAGATGAGGATGTCTAGGTGTCCTTGCACAGTTTCTGCTCCTCCAAAGCAAATGTATCATCTGCCACCATCAGATCAAGTGATACTGGGCAGCATCAGTGTAGGTGCCAAGGATATGTGGATGCACTAAACAAGTTGAGGATTTTCTTCTTATTCTGCCCATGAATTCCATCCTGAACTATAGATTAAAACAAAGACCTTTCCATCCACAGATTGTATTTGTGTGTCTGTGTGTGTTACACACAGATGGTCAGTACCTGAAATTCTTGATTCTATTTAGCTGAGGACAGTGAAAATTTATTCAGCAATTCTAGGATGTTTATTTCTGTGGTGGAAATAGGCACAATGAATCTTGGTCTTTGTATTAAAAGTAATGCTGAAGCAGGAATCAATGAAATCCTTGAGACATGACATAAATTAGAGGGTGGAAATTGAGATAACTCTAGGACTACAGGAAATAAGCCATTTTTTTGTTTTAATGAAAAATCCTGTGTTTAGTGCCATATTCTAGCTAATACATTTTGCAATGGCATATTGATCTACAAACACAGTAATTAAGGCTCAGTCAAGCTAAATGCATGCATTTTACCTGGATGTAAATGCAGTTACCTGTTGGTTCTCATATGGCTAAAATTATTACTGTGCCCTTTATAAACCAGATGAAGTTTTGTTTTCAACATGCAAAATGTTTCTCCATAGTTTTGGGGGTCTTTTTGTTACATCTGACATCTACAAAAGTAGCTGCTAATGCAAAGATATTTCATTCAACAGGGAGCATTTTTTTCTAAAATAAGCAAATTCCCCCATAACTCAAACAACAGCATTATGGCTAAAATTATTACTGTGCCCTTTATAAACCAGATGAAGTTTTGTTTTCAACATGCAAAATGTTTCTCCATAGTTTTGGGGGTCTTTTTGTTACATCTGACATCTACAAAAGTAGCTGCTAATGCAAAGATATTTCATTCAACAGCATTTTTTTTAAAATAAGCAAATTCCTCCATAACTCAAAAAACAGCATTTCCTACTGCTCAGTACTTCTGGAATAAAATATTCATTTTATGCATTTAATAAATTAAAATATTTCATTTTAAGCATTTCAAATGGTGAAGTTTAGTCCCCAGCTGTGGTAAAAAAAAATGCAGAGGACTGGAGATGCAGCTTCATTTCTCATTTCATCAGATCACATCATCACGGAGTGTGTTTAGTGTCATATAAAGACCATTTTATTAGCAGCATGACTGGCTGGACAAAGTTTCAAACCTTTCTTGGAAGGGTACACTGTCCCTGTTTTGTGGGTGAGGAAACTGAAGACGACAGAGGTTAATTGCCTCCAGACACAAAAAGTGCTGCCACTTCAGTGGTGGCAAGGATAGAGGCATAAAAATGCCAAGAGTAGGAAATACGTACATCAAGACAGACCCCACGAAGGTCGCTGTGAAAGTCAAAGGTTTGCCTGGACTGTGAAGCCCAGGGGTTTTTCAGCCTGTGTGAGGAGGAGAGCAGATGCTGTAGGTGTCCATGACCATAGGCTACAGGCACAAGTGGGCATGGTGTAGAATGGGAGCAGTGGTGACAAAACAGGGAGTACTGCGGGCACCAACCTGAGCCAGAAGAGTCCAGATGCACTTATTTCCTTAAAAAATAAGAGACAGAAAGGAGAAAAGTAGGACTTTTTTTTTTTCGGCAGATTGAATATAATAAATTAATTTCCATTTCCCTCACAGACTTTTCTTATTCTAACTTTGCATTGCCCTTCCATACTGACAAGGTGTAAATAGGCTCGTGTCGAAGTGTCCAAAGAACACAGGCTTCATCAATCCATCTCCAGCTATTAACAACACAAGATTAGTTGTCTTCAAACTCATAGATGAAGTGAGTTCAATAACATTTACTGTACCACTCAGACATTTACTCTTTCTTCATCAAACCCTTATTGCTACCTGAATTCCAATTGCTGCTTGGCTAATAAATGAAGTTGCTCCTACTAATGAATTAACTTTTCAGGTACTTATTAAAGTGACAAATTAATGGGTTGGAAGATAATAAATCTACCTGAAATATTAAAGAAGGGAAAGGCTGGGTTCCAGCTGTTCCTTTAATCTATATTTACCTTTAGAGTGGGCAAGCACTGTAGATCAGTCAGGAGAGCAGGCTGAGTAGGAGATATTCTGAATATTTTTGGATGGCATTGACAAGAGGCAGCACAAGAGATGACAAAAACAAGTTCATGCTAAGTGATGAGAAAGTGGATTTTTGAAAACAAGGGAACTTGTTGCTGGAGCTACTTTAAGTTCACCCAGTGCCCTTCTGGAGCATATGGAAAATACTGTAATTAGAAATAACCCTGCATCTGCAGTCAAATGGCCTAAGGAAGCCCTTGGGCATGCCCTGAGTGCTAGGTCTGTTTAGTTGGACTATGATTTTCTTCTAGGACCTCATTATATATTACATGTATTACTGCTATATGTACTGCAAAAGCATTGATGGCCCCAGGCAAGTGCTGAGATAAGTGCGAGTGCTTTGGTTGATAATTCCCTTTTGAAAAGCCCTGTGAGCTAAACAGATAACTCAGGCAGAAAAGAAAACTGTTATTATTCCCTATATTCCAGAAGATGGAAGAGCTATTCAGGGTGCCAAAGATACTTATATAACTCAAGTTTTCACCAGGAAATGTTAAATGACTCATATAAGGCCATTCCAAAAGTCAGAGATCATATCTCCTTTCTTCCTTTAATTACATAGTTTTTCTCTGGACTACTTGGTTTACTGGTTACTACTGCTGTCAGTGGGGTCTTTCTCTGGGATAGCAGCATGAAGGCTACTCCTCCTCCTCCATATTCCACCTTGGTAGGGTTTCAGGTAGTGGACAAGAGCAGAAAGCAAGCATATTTGGGAAGGCCACTGATCCTTCAGGCAGCACATACATTGCAATGTCACATTAAATTGACACTTTGCCTGAAAACAGGAGAAAAATGAGATGGTTACTGTGGATTATGGGTTGAAAAACTGATTGTTGGTTTAATGTTTAGTTAGAGAAGTGAGAGTCATTTGTAAGGAAGAGAAAGTGCAATGAAGTCGTTGCAACCTATTATAGGCATTCTAGAAAAATTTGAAACTGAAATGTATCTTTTAGAGTACAGTCGATATACAATGTTAAATAGTCAGTACTGTATAAAGATTTACATTTCGATGCCATTACCATGCTGTACACTGAATCAATAGCTTCTTGGATAAATAATGGAATAGGTTGTTGCTAAAATATGCCATCCCTAATGCTTATTAGACTGTAAGAGTCAGGCTTAATAACATGTGAGGGCTAGTTACATACGCCATGTACTGTGAAATTCTCAGAGACTCAGTTTTTATGAGTGGAATCCAGTATTAGCAGAGTGGCAATTCCCAAGGACCTACCAATGAGAATCAGTCTAATTGTATTTACCTTCCTCAGGTGAGTAGCTACACCCAGCACAGGGATGGTACCCACCTGGTCAGAGTAAGACATTTTGGTCTTAGATGTATTCTCCTCTGGAAATTGAGAGGAAGAATAAAAACCTGAGGGTGTCACAGCAGTCACAATCTCTTGACACGTCTATGGTAATTACTGTTGTTTATCTTTCATTTCCTCCCTGCTGTTTCAATATTGGATGGAAATGAATGGTATAAGACTCGTCTGCATCGTGAAAGCATCTTTATTCCTTGGAAGCAAAAATGTCAGGCGTGAAAGGGTAAATGATAGCTGTGTGCTGAACTTTGAAAAATCCATTTATTTTGAAACTCTTCTGCTTCCCTATCTCTCTTCCTTCTTTCTGTGCTTTATGTTTTCTAGGCTGCTCGCATTAAAAGGCTATCTTTAATTCGTAAGGGTTCATCTGCTTCAGCTACTTACGCCTGTAACTGAAGTCATAATACTGTATTTTTGACATCGTAATTATTTCCACCGCAACCAACTGCAATTTTGCAAATTGACTTCAAGTAGGGAAATAAGCAGCAGGAGCAGATGAGCCCTTAAGAAACAATGATTCTGCCCTTGAAAACAGGGAATGAGGAGGAACTGTGGCATGTAGTAGAATAATGATTTGTAAGCAGAATTATTGAAAAAAAAATTAATTTCCCCCCCCTATTTTTGCTATCAGGGTTTATGTCCAGACTACCCAGGACCCCGAGGTACTCTTGGCTCTTGCCTGGTAGGATTAATCAGGATGTAACCTCTACATCGTACATTCACATTCCCCTGCAAGCCTCTAGTAACAACTGTGAATCAATGGCGAGAGCTCTTCTGTCTGTCACACTTGACAATCTGAGCCGTGTCTTGGCTGCTTCTGTCCTTAAGTCACAGAAAAACTCCAAACCCAGACTTTAGAGATTCTGTAAGATGTCTAAGAGGGGCACTTCAGCAATGAGACTTGGTAGGAAAGCAGGCCTCACCATGATAACATACCTTGGATTGTCTTATAAAAATACCCAAAGCTGGCTGACTTTAATAACCTTGGAAATGTAATATGCACTTAGAGATGCATATTACATGTCTAGGGTGTGGAATTGCTATGAGCAAGTGCAAGTAATAAATAAAAGCAGGGAAAATATTTACTTGGCGTTCCTAAATCTGGCCTGGTCAAAAAAGGCAATCTCCTTCAGTTTATCCTACAGGGAAATGGAATAATCGGTAGGGAGGTCAACAGTGTTAGTGCTTTTTACCTTGGAGTAAAGGTAGAATGAGAATATGGCCCCAGCTAGGCCAGAGGGGGGAATCAGTTTTAACACTGTTCTTTTGTGTGGGATGAACTGCTTATTTTAACTATATCATACTCAAACTGCAGTGGGAAAAGTAAGCATCTGAAGTGTTCCAAGCTAATTAGCAGTGACCAAATGAACAACAGAGAGACACAGAAGCCTGTGCATCAGTAAAACATACCTGCAAAGAGCTAATGGTTTAAAATAGTGGCACAACGTTCTGCTTTAGGCATCAAACTGAGGGCAATGGCAAAGACCCAAACTCTCGGATCAGTAGTTGATGGACAATTAAAAAACTACAGGGCAACATGGACTTTGTAACTGAGAAGAAGGAGAAACTAGATGAACTTGAGGATTTTTTTTATATGTGAGGGGAAACACAATAGTGGCCTCTCTGTCTGTGTGTGTACCTCTGGGATAGCGATAACCCTGATAGTGGTTGAACTTGCAAACAGGAAACCAGCAGCCACATCCAACAACCTGGGATAGAGAGATCCCCGAGACTCCAGGCACGCTGGGCTGGCCTCTAACCGACAAGGCAAGAGGAATCCCTGAGTCCTAGAGCCTGCCAGAGATGGTGACCTTATCATATCCCTTAATGTTGAGTGGGAGGAGGCTGCTCCCTTGCCATCAAGTCCATCCAGCCATCCTTCCTCTAACAAGATTAGAGAATTCCCAGGCAGGAAAAAAGATATCTGATTTCAAGAGGCTATGGTTGTAAGCTTCCATGGAAAACATTTCTTCCATTTTTACATCTCTAGTGACAGCTGCACAAGCATCTCTGGCAAAAAAAAAACAAACAACAACAGTGCTCACTGTCTGGTCCAAGCTCCTTGTGGAAGAAGGTTTAGTTCTGCAGGTTCTCTGTGGGAAATGAAGCTCAGTGAGGGAAAAGATCACCCCAGCCTGATGAGTCTGTGGGTAGTAACTGCCTTTTAGTCAATGTTTCCACAACACCTGGTGCAATACTGTCCCAGCCTTGGTTCTTAGCCCTGATGGAACAAATGGAGTGGATGACAATGACTATTGAGCAGCAAACAGGTAAAGAAAATTATCATTTCACCCAGTACAATTTAAGAGATTTATTCTATCATCTGATCCTTTTATTATCTTTGAGATGTCCTTTTCTTTTCTATCTCACTCACTGAAGTTATCAGCAGGCTGTTTTTTGGGTCATTATTGACCTTCCAGAACAGAAAAAGATAAGCAAAGAAGAGAAACTTGAACTACATAAAAGTGACAAGAAGTTTTACTGTGTTTTGGGCCTGACAAAAGCAAATTTAATCGGTTACTTCTTTAGTTGTCGAGGATGAGAAATTAAGCATAGGATGCAGATGAATCAACAAGAGCTGAAAATAAATGGTCCTTTGCTATTTGCAGTATTGACCCAGAGAACTAAATACGTCACCACCAGGTAAATACCAATGAATCTAACTACATCTGAATAGATCCCAAAGAAAAATAAGTTGCTGGGGTGGGGGCGTTTCTCCCCTAAACCTAACATTGGTGTGGGTCACATTGTCTTTATTATATGCAGAATGCATATGTAATGGTCTTCCTCCATGTTCATATTCACTAAAAGGCATTTGCTGATTTAGGCCACTCTCCAGTTTCCCAAAGAACAGGCTGAAACATGTCTCAGACTTGTTTCACATCACCTTTAATAGTTTTTCACAATTACAGCTTCCTTTTCTCCATCTTACTTGCTAAAGTTCAGGTGCTATTCTCCAGAGTCTCAAGATTAGAAAACCTAGATTTCTTTAAGCTTTCATTTAACATCACAGTTTATCAGCATAATCTCCCTTGCTACATTGAAAAGTTAATCTGCAAGGACTTTTCTTGCCTTGTATTATTTTAACAGGAGCATTTTTTTTTGCAATTTGCTGCTGTGTTGGTGGTGAAAACAGCTTTTGCATGAGATACAGAAGCTGTACCGTGAATACTGAGGATTAGAGCTTTCTTACGTGCCTTCTATATAAGAAAAGGCTCCAAACTTCAGCTAGTCATAGCATCCTGTCTGTATTTTAAATGCAGATCTAAGCTTGTATTTTGCTCAGAATATTTACTAAGCACATCAAAATAAGAAACAAATAAGCCATGCAATTTCAATGTTATTATGGAATTAATTATTCCAATTCAGCAGGGTACTTAGATATGCCTACTTAAGGCAAAGGGCTTTCAGTGGTTCTGCACTTCATGAAGTAAGTGATGTGCTTAAAATCAGTTCCATACCATGACTTTCTGACACTATTTGATACAATTCATTAAAGAAAGGAAGCCTTTCAGTTTTAGGGTAGGTAAGAAGTAAAATCTGGTAACGCAGTCTACAGAGGAGGTCATGTAGATGTGTGCTGCCTAGATAGGCATCTCTGAATGGAAGAGCTATATATGTAGATAAAGTGGAGTTTAGGTAAAAGGCTGATTCCTGTCTGTCCTAGTTTCACTGGGATAGAATCACAGAATCAATTTTCTGTTCAAGAAAGCTGCATTTTTGAGAAGACTGCAGCACCCAATGCAGTGAGAACAAAGTTGACACAGCACTTTCTTTGAGTTCGTGGCCAGCCGTGGTATTCAGGTTACCATAGCGATCAAGGCCTTTAGCAACTTTGAGTTAGCCAGGTACTAAAGCAAGGACCAAAAACCAGGGCAGATGACCCAAGGTGGTCAACAGAAGTATCCATACCATAAACATTAAGTTCACTTTAAATTGGAAAGTTTGCAGGGGACAGCCTCTTCCTTAATGGTTGTCATTTCTGGGGGATCTGGCCTGCCATTCTGCTCCTGAGGCCTACTGTCCTATTTGTTGTGACCGTCACACTTTTGCTGGAGCTGTGGCGCTCACAGTGCTTGACATCCAGCATCACTGGATCACTACATGGGCTGACTACAACTTTGTGTACTTAGTATTAGGTATTTTTATTATCATTTTATTAAATCTGTTTCCATTTCAACCCATACGTCTCCTTTTCTTTTCCTGATTCCCCTTCTTGAGTGAGGAGGGCTCACTGGGGGATAGAAGAACTGACTAAATGAAGACACTGTCTCACTGGATCTGAGGTAAGAACACACATCCCTGATTGCCATCTCACAGGTACAGGCAGAGACAGTATTTGTCCCCAAAATTTGAGTCCAAACAACTAGCTTAGATACACGCTTGACTTAGCCGTTATAGGCTATAGCCATTATAAGCTAAGTAAAAACAAAGCTAATAGATTTTTCTCTCAGAAAAATGAATAAGAATGTATCAAAATGGAGAAGGTTAGCAGGAAGCAGAAAAACTTAGAACAGTCTTATCAAAATCTGAGTCTAATAACAAAGAACAAATCAGGCCATGATTATGTCTCTTGTGGACTTTTACAATAATGAGCACATTGTTCTAATCAAATATGAGAAAATGAATATTTAATTGCAACATGCTTAAAATATGCATATATTTCTACTTAGTAACAATGGTCTTTATTATTTTGTGGGAAATGTGTGCTTTATTAAGATCTTCACCATAGTAATTGGATACTTTCAGGTGGCTGGCAGAAGTAAATGATGTCTTTGGTAACTGCCTCAATGTCATTTAACTAGCTTAGTTGTTCTTCCATTTTTAAAAGAAATTCTTTTAAACATGCAGAAAGATTTTTTTTT
>NW_010205198.1:20699-94984 GCF_000695765.1 Mesitornis unicolor | reverse complement strand
GAGGGGCGCGCGGGGGGGGGGAAATCCTAACAATAATTACAAAAATTAAGCGTTTGGCGAAGTCTGAAAATAGCCTTAAACTTAAGGGCAGGGGAGCAGCCATTCAAGAATAACCCCGTTACCCTCAAAAAACCCTCACAAACCCGACCCTAACCCAACTCTAAAATGTAGGAGCTTGCCTCATAGGGAGATTCACCGATTTGAAGTCCAAAAGGGACTACCGTGGTCAGCTGCATGGCTGCTCCGGAGGCTGATATGCAAAGGTGTGGGTGTGTATCGAATCTCTCTATCTGCTGCCCATATATTACAATGTAAAACCCCAGCCTATAACACTCTTAAATCACAGATTAGAGCCAGATGCAAGATGAGAACCTTCATTTTTATCCCACCCATCCCCTTAAAAATGATCACTCTTAAATAAAATTTAATAGTTAATAATAAAGGAAAAGACATCTAAATTGTCTGCAGGTTTGAATTATGCAGTAAATTATGCTGAAGAAATAGAAGAAACATTGTGAAACAAGTTAAATTATGTTGTGAAAAAGATTTCCAAATTATGTGCTTCCTCTCTATTATGTCATGCTTTCTATTTGTTCTAGTTTTTTAAGGATTGCAGTATTGAATTGTGGACACATTTATAAAACCGACTCCCTGCATTACAGTTATTTTCACTAGATAAATAAACTGGTTTTACTCACACTCCTTTTAAATTCACTTGGAGCTCCTAAGTGACTAGAAAATCTGGCCATTGTAGTTGTAAGAGAATCCGGTTTTTCATTTCAGGGAAAACACCACCTGATGTAAAACACCCCTTCCATTTAGGAATATAAATGAGAGAAGAACAAGCTTTTTCTAGAGGTATCCTTTAAACTGAAATTTAAAAAGAAATATTATTTGATTTCTGGTTAACTGTAATATTTTATTTGGCTTGATTTGCAAAATTTATTTTGCTCTGACTTTTCTTTGCTTAATTTTTCAATAGTTGGTATTCATTTATTGAATATTCCAAGAACAGAAATAAAAAGTTTTAATATGAAAACTAAAACGCTTCATATGTTTTTTTAACCAAATTTCTAAATACATTAAAATCCTGACATTATGGATTTTCAGAAAGACACTTTCAATATTCTGGAAAATGTTTCGTATCACAAAATCTACACTTTTTTTGTAATGAGGGAGGAAATTTTCAGGAGAAGATTTCAGAGTGGCTTTAGTGAAGGAAACCTCTGATGACTAAACACAGAATTGGAACCATAACTTTAGGCATCCAGCATTGAAAACAAAGCCAAAAAATCCCACTTGGTAAGGATTTTTTTCTCACTCCATTCTTAAATGCTTTAAAATAAATGAAAAAACTCCTCCAAATAATTCCCTTTTCACATCTTCAGATTTCTTCCATTTATATTTTCCATTGTCCTCTTTCCAGTGCAGCTTAACTCTGAGTGTGCTGAAGCCTGAAATGTAGCTTCCGATTTATAATAGCAACAGGGCATGCAGCAAATGTCAACAAATCCCCTGTCACCCAGGCAAGAAGGAAATGTGAGAGGTAAGGCACAGTAGCCCTTCCTTGCTGCATAACACACAAAAAAACCCTCAGTGAGAAATAAAGAACTAAGATCTTGCTCATGAAAAACCATATGAGTCCATTAATATCAAACCAAAATTGTGACAGGAGGGCGACACGCATTGAAAATAGCCAGTTCTACATACAATGCAGATATAGACCTATGCATTCGATATGTATGCAATTTTAAAATGAAACTCCTCCACCACCTACCTTCCTCTTTGCAAAATTAACGGAATTCCAGCAGATCATACTGACTATATTCCGAAAAAAAGCACCCCGTAAACCACACATCACTGACCTCAAGTGACCTCAATAAATAAGTAACTGCTGAAGGATCAGCTCCCTTGTTGTGAAACAATAGACCCAAACTTCAGTGGAGTGCATGCAAGAAAATGTCACAGGAGGGTAGCACAGGATTTCAGAGCAAAAAGAAAGTTTGGGAAATAACAAGTCCACGCTGCCAACTTTCCTTTTAGCAAAGGAAATTTTGCATTTATCTTAACTTTTAGAGCAGCAGGTATACCTTCTTGCCGTTCTGTTAATAAAGATGGGGAGATGTGATAGAAGTATATTGTATTATTTGCCACTCACTCTTCTGTCCTCTGTCCTTAAGCTGTTATTTGTATAAATGTATTCACTGGTCAACAAATGATTAATGCAAAACATAGCAGGCCACTGGTTCTCTGTGAATTTTCAGTCACTGTTCTTTACTCTTCCTAGTGTGATCTGTCACCTGGTCAAATTACAAGCTTATTTCTGGCTTCAGCTTGGAACAGAGTACCTGTAAGACAAGAGGGAAAGCTGCCTTTGATTGTGCCAATGATATAAGGAGCTGATAGGCTGGCTCATAAAAGAAATTTAAAAATATTTTAAATAATTTCCTTTGGACTGCTTCCTGCCTGAAAAATCCTCACTGTAAAAATGTGGATATTATAAGCAGGTTCATTCTTAAAATGGATTTTCTTCTTTTATCGTCGGGGACAGAAAGTGACTTAGACAAATGGAGTGTGGTAGGGAGCTTTTTTATGTCATTTGAAGCCTTGTCCATTTGTAAGATGAGGCCAGTGCCTATGAAAAGCAGGGTTTGCCTGTCTATCATATATGCAGATTTGAACTCAGTACCACAACTACAAGAGAGGGAGTTAGTTCATCTTTAGAGGCTACCAGCACTGAGCTGGCAATTACCTCCTTAATCTGAGGTATGATAACAACGTGTTAGTTAAAACCACCTTCCTGGTTGCTTCGCGTCTTTCTGAGATGAAAGAAGAGATGATAAAGGGAAACATGCTCCATCTGTGGCTAGAACCACCCTGTCTTGAGGAAGGGGAGGCTGATATGAAACTAAGTTTTAAATGTTAATCCAAAAGCATTTGTGTCATAGTTTAAGATACCTCAATTATATTTGGAAGTTGCCTGTGCAAAAAAGAAAGGAATAGATAAGGAGGGCAGGACGTAGGCAGAGGACCAGCCTTGGCACTCAGCAGTTGGTGTTGTTACCAGCACACTGGGCACTCCAGCAGCAGTGTCGTGCAGGCATCAGCGCTGGAGCTGCTCCTCTTCCGTGAATCTCTAGTTTTAAACAACAGATGATTATGGCGGAGTAGTAGTTTCAGCATCATTTTACATGGAAGGATGGAACGTGTCTGAGTAGGAGAGACTCCATTTTCTGCTTCACTTGTGTGTTTACTTTGCCTTGCATTTGGTTATATTTTATTCAGCACGAGGACATAAAGTTGTTGCTGACTTTGTATTCCGCTGTACCACAACACTTGGTAGAGGGAAAGGAAAGCAAATGCGCAGAGTTGCCAGGAGACAGATTTATTCCGAACTTCAGCAGCCTGGCACTTCCATCGCGTTGCTCCTTCCCCCTTCCCTCACTCCTTCACGCTCCAGGCGCAGGCAGATAGTCCAGAAATAGCAGGAAATGACCCACTCCTGTTTCGTACTAAAGCACTGAGCTTCATTTAATTTTGAGCCTTTCGCAGCCCCACAAATCAACATGAATGTTTTCAAAGGATGGCTGTGAAATGGGTGCAACATGAAAAATTCAAGTGGTATATTTGCCTAGAAGCATCTGATCCTTCTTTTCCTGCTTCCTTGCTTCCAAATGCCTATTTCTCCTTTGTGTTCATAACTACCATTTGGGGAGAGGGGAAATGAATTAATTTGTTAATCTGTTTTTCTTGTGAAATAGTATCTATTTGCAACCTTCTTAATGTGGAGTAGGGACAGGGCAGAACTGGTGTTCCCCATCCAAACTTCTGCCACATTCAAAGGACTAATATGAAAACATGTCACCACAAGAAAAGTGTCTTTAGGAAATAGCTTGTATGTTTTGTCTGATCTGAAGATGAATGCTGGCTTCCAACATAAACTTGGGAATGCACACAGTCTGAATTGACTTACCTTCTCTGTAACTTTATCCATCGCTAGACTGCAGAGTTTTTAATCTGACCATAGAAGATCTCGACGAAACTATGGAAAGCAATAAATTATGTTAGAGCATGGAAATACTAGAATTAAAGAAATAAAAACACTATAATGAAGCAAAGAGCAACAACAAAAACCTTAGTTAGTCTAGAGAAACAACACACAAAGACATACAGAATTGGAGCCTGCTAGGGTATAGGAGAGATTACAGTGCACTCATGCCTTGAGGATTTGTGGAAACCAGAGAATATCAGTCAGATACTGTAGAGAAGAACTATTTTAGTTGCGATTTCTGAAGAACTAGAGAAATTAGAACTCCTTTCTTGTAAAGACAATGGATTCTTGCAAGGCACTGTTTGAATAGAATAGAATAGAAAATAGAAAATAGAAAATAGAAAATAGAAAATAGAAAATAGAAAATAGAAAATAGAATTTTCGGTTGGAAGGTGTCTATAATGATCATCTAGCCCAACTGCCTGACCACTTCAGGGCTGACCAAAAGGTAAAGCATGGTGTTAAGGGCATTGTCCAAATGCCTTTTAAGCACTGACAGGCTTGGGGCATTGATCACCTCTAGGAAGCCTGTTCCAGTGTTTGACCACCTTCTCATTAAAAAAACGCTTCTCAATGCCAAGTCTAAACCTCCCTTGGTGCAGCTTTGAACTGTTCCCATGTATCCTATCACTGGATACCAGAGTGAAGACTCCCTCTCCACTTCTCAGGAAGCTGTAGAGAGCAATGAGGTTGACCCTCAACCTCCTTTGCAACTGAGTCTACTTGTACGTGTCATATAAGGCTGTCTGAATAGGGAAGATCACAACTAATGTAAGTTTATGATTGCTTTTGTTTCCTTAATATGGTTCCTTCTGCCCACTCCCTACCTAAGAGACACCACATTCCTCAAGTTATTCCCATCACCATGACTACTTAAAAAAATACTTCAATTTAGATATCAAGTTTATGTTTTAAATCTCACCTCTTTAAAAACTTTTTTAAAGAGCTTCTTGATTCAGAGATCTTACTGTTTTTCTCAGTTATGAGTCACATTCTTCTGCCATTATTGTTTACTGTTTCTAGAAGCTTTTTTTCTTAGATTCCTTGTTATTTTCCCCCATAGCTGTGAAAAATGCAATTCAGCCTTACAGCTGTGCCATGTGTCTGGGTCTAGCTGTTCCACTGCCTGGGATAACATGTTAAGATCAATCCTTGGATCTTTACCTAGCTTAGATGCTTGCATGATACAAAGGCAACTACTCCTGTTCTTGTATGAGCTACAAGGTGGATATCTGCTCTGACATGTATATGGGTCTTTACCATGGTCTTCTTCATGGGCTGCAGGGGAATCTTTGCTCCAGCACCTGGAGCACCTCCTCCCCCTCCTTCTTCAGTGACCTTGGTGTCTACAGGGTTGTTTCTCTCACATTTTTTCTCACTTCTCTCCCTCACAGCAGCTGTGCAGCACTTTTTACCCTTTCTTAAATATGTTATCACAAAGGATCCACCAGCATCACTGATAGGCTCAGCTTTGGCCAGGAGGGTGTCCATTTTGGAGCCATTTGGAAGCCAATGTGTCCCGTATTGGGGCAGCCCCTGGTCTCTTGCCACAGAGTCCAGTTCTGCAGACTGCTCACTACCAAAACCTTGCCCTGTAAGGCCAATGAAATGTGGAAGCAATGTGATGGGTTCCACAATTGGCAAACTGATGCCAACTGAATAATTCTCCAGGTTAAAATGAAGTCATGGTGTATGTGTCCATGAACTTTATAGTACTGATGCTGCTTTGGGTCGATGTCTCATATATGACCTTAAAAGGGCAAGAAAGAACTTCATTTTTTTAATGAAGCCCTACCCAAAATATTTCAGGAAGAATGGAGAGTATAGGTCTGTAATATGAGTGAAAGGCAGTGCCTATAAATTTAAGACTGAACCTTTCCAGAAATAGGATGCTGCTATAGAAAATTATCTATAGCTCTTAGTAGTTGTTCACACACTAAGAGTGTAGAAGAGATTTTCTGCACAAACGAGACTGGTGTATAGGATGAGAAGATAGATGGAGTTCTATCATCTTTGGTCTTATTACAGTATCTGTTGCAAAATACTGAAGTAGGTTTTTATATATCTGCTTTCTGTACTTGATTTAGCTGCAATTGCATGTGGTGCTGTAATCTTCAAACACAATGTTCCCTTTCTTTTCTCCCAGTTATTAACAGCTACTTCAAAACTATGGCCAATTGAATGTTTTAAATAAATACATCAATAAATCAGTCAGACAATAAATAATTAAATCCCCAACTTCAAGAAACACTTTCCAGCCCTTCAATATGATATTTCAAAAAATAAAAGGCATGACTATAAGAGGGTTGTAAATATAACAGTCAAAATAGCAGGTTTTGTGAATTCTTCATAAAGGAACTTGCTACCTCCCCAAACTTCCTGACCGTTAAGATATCCTGATACTGATTCACAATGGGGAAATGATACAATTTTTGCCTGTTCCTAATGAAAGGAATTTTTTTGTCCAAAAATTTCAGGGCAAATTCTGAGTATTTTAGTTTGCTACTATTTTACTTGATCCTCTACCAGCTGATCTGTCATGCACAAGTTTTTGTAACCATAGATGGTATAGCTGGAATAATAGCAGGTTTGCTTACTTACTTTTCTTTCCATCTTGACAGCTGAAATTGCAGAAATCTTCTGAAGTAATAGTGGCCTGGAAGATTTTCAAGATATATACTGTTGTTTCTGTATATTGGCTTTTCATTCTTTCTCCACTTTCTTTTCTGCACAGTACAGTTTTTTGTAAATCTGAAAGGTAAAATTGTCTCATCGCTTCTTTTCTTGGAATAACTCCTTGCTGAAAGTCCCACATGGTAGGGATCTGCTGGTAAAAATGGAAAACCCACAGAAAGAATAGTCTTTAGAGATAAAAACTTACTTCTTCATGTACAGCACCATATGTGAGCAATAAATAGAAGGCAAGTGCTCTATGGTTTCTTGTTTTCTTCTCTTCAGGAACAACTGCAACTCGGTTTGACAAATTAAAGAGAAATCTGTTGTATAGAAGACCATCCAACAGAGTAAGAGTTTTCTGAATTTGATAGGGTACTTTGATAGTGATGAGAAGAGCAGAAACTTGGGGAGAAGGAAGCAAGGAAGGGAGGCAAGAAAGAGGATAAGTGGAAGCAGGAGAACATAGTGGTTGATGTATATTTAATCCAAGAAGAAAATGAAAGTGAAGAGGATCAAAGGAAGGTGACTGAGTTACTTTCAGAGGAATTTCGTAGCACTGAGAGATGAGGGAGCGGGACATGATGGAGCTCTGAGAGACTATTCTAGACCAGGAGGGTCATGTTTCAGCTGCCAAGAATTTTTTCTCAGTTACTCTGGTATATACTGTCTCATTCCTTGGGGAGACATCGAAGGATTCCAGATTATCAGCAGCCACCTGATCTGCAGTGCTGGGGAGATGAGAAATTCATTAACAATTTTTTAAGTTGGATGAGACAAAATGTTTTCAATGTAGTGCTTGCATGATTTTCAGTGACATGAATATAACTCATGGGCCTGCTTTCTTTTTAAACCGTGTTGAACTCCACTAAAGGTGACAGATGAAAAGAAGATAATCAGTATAAATCAAAGTAGTCTTCTTCTAGCTCTGGGTACCCAACAGAATAATCCAGAATAACATTAACTATGTGGTGGTATAGATGCTGTAGTCCAACTGATTTGGTTTTTGATGATTTTCCCAGTATTGAAAGAAGATACATTTTAGAAATATCTGTGCATCCAATTATGTGTCCATGAGTATTCTGCTTTGACTGAACAACAAATAGTGATGGAATAGTATCCTATCCCGGCAATACATTCACTGGCACAGGATGAGGATACATGTCTGATCAGCTGTACTTGCACAGTTCATGAAACCTGTATGTTCAAACCTCATTGTTACTTCAGCAGTACTTTGAATTTTGACAGCCCTTGAAATTCAAGCTCCATGGCTAGGATGGAGTCCTCCAATGACTTAATGGATGTGCTTTTGTTTCATGAGATGATTCTGTACTTACTGTTGTACTTCCAGTGCAATTGGCTCCTTTTAAAATGAACTTGCATTCTTGGCTCAAGAAGGCAACATGCAGTGGGATCATTTGGAAACTTATATTCAGTCTACAGCTCCTTTGTTCCTGTCCAGTAGCTCACACTGTAGTGCTGGTACTGCTGGAAATATGTTGGGGGTTTTTTGTCTTCTGTGTCCTCAAAACTACTTCTGATTTTTCTACTGTTATCTGAAGCAGGTGTGGAGCATAACAGAGAAATAACTGTGTTCTTAAAACCAGCTGTGTTTCTGTGCTTCTGCAATAGCCACAGTAGCTTGATATCTTAGGAAAATAGTCACTCACCATTGCTGTGCATGGTAGGTACCAAGCAAAGAATTCCATGATTCAAGCATATTCCGTTTCACGTCCCAAGAGTGAATGGGCAAGTTGTCCCAATCCACTCTCCCAGTTGGATGATAAAGCAACGTACTGTCTTTTCTGATGCTATGAATTCCTGCCTAGTTGTGGCAGATACGATCAGTTATCTGTTTTGCTTGACATTGATACAGAATAGTACTAACAGATATGTAGGGTGTGAACATCAAGCTACTAATATCAATGAGGTTGCAGGGTAGGCCCTGAAGATCAATTCTTTGAGTTTTATGCAATGGAGAAAGAAGAAGCAGAGATGCAGGGCTGAGAATTCGCAGTGTAAGAGTTTCATCAGCCTGCAAGGTTGTTACTGAAATTTGTTCCTATGCACCAATATAATAGATGAGTAACACCAGAGGAAAGGCAGGCATAATGTGATGTGTTGTATATCAAATAAGGGAAGGAGCAGAATCATATCAATAGCTTACTTCCAGACAAAGCAGAGGCCAAAACTATCTGAAGAGGCTAGATGCATATGCAAATAACACACAGGGATGGGCAGAGCACCAGTCAGTCTCCATTGCCTTAGTTTGCCAGAGCTGCATGTTCTCACTGTCGCTGCCTTGAAGAAAACAGCCTGTATAAACATCTACACTGCAGGCTACCTTACACTTACACTGTCTGCCTCACCATGTGGCTCTCAGAGGCACAAATGACTGCAAGTGTGGATCACGGAAAGAAGTGGAATAAAATGGATAAGAGCAGATTAAGTTTTCAAGGAAGACAAGATCAGTCTTATCTCAATAGCCATTCGTTTCACATCTTTACTACTTTTGTCACAGCAATACTATCAGAACAGACAAATGTTAATTTCCCTAATATTCTTCCTCAGACTCAAAAAATGAGCATAATGAAGGACAAAGGCTTAAATAAGTTAGAGTAATTTCCTGAATGCCAGCAACCAGAGCAGGAAGGAGTAGATAAATGATGGCTCACAGTTATTCTCAAATTCCACTGCTAGCCTTAAACACACCAACCATTAAGCACTAAATCTGATCCCACCTGGGTCAGCTCAATCCAGATCCATATGTCTGTGTTTATGATATGCCCAACCCAAAAAGACAGGTAGAGTTTCTAGTCTGGCCATGGTTGAGTTTGAGAATGACTTCTGGGTTTGATCCACATGGTGATATTCTACAGTGGCTGGATTTACCAGCCTGAGTCAGTGATGCCCTCAGAATCTTGGCACTGTGCTACTTTTCTTCACATATAAATACCCTCAGGGTTCCGAGTGAACTAAGGTTAGCACTTTGAGCTAGGAAATATTAACAAAAAAATAAAGCAGCAGCATAGTAGATTTGACCTGGAAGAAACAGTGCTAGGATTACAGCTGCAATCCTTGTATTTTGTGTCCAAATTGTGAAGTGGAGTAAGGAACCCTAATTTTCACTCAGATGTGGCTTGATTTCCCATGGTTGCATGAATGCTTTTGCTTCACTGTAAGCAGTTTCATATGTGGTTGTGCTGCATTTGACAGTAATGATGGTAGGTACAAATCCCTGTATTACTGGCACTCTTCTGAAAACCCAAATACATACATCAGGATACCCCGATACTATTCATCTGATAAACATTCCGGTTACCACTGCATCTGTCTAAGTTAAGTAGTGACATTTGACTAAAGCAAATGACTCTGTGGTAGCCAAGACATTGGATCCAATGCAATAACTTTCTGTAATGAGAAATACTTGAACCTCAGAAATGTAGTAGAGGAAGAACGCATGAAAAATGTTGTGTTTTGAGGAAAAAGTCTTTAATGAACAGTTTATCTGTTTAGTTAATATTCTGACAATGTGACATGGCGTTTTCCCAATATTATGCATTTAAATCAGATGATAGCCAACTATATCACCAAAAAGAGGCACAATATTTATGTACCAATGTAAATATACACATGGAGTATTTTCAAGGCAATAAAAAAATCCAACAAACCTTCCATTGTTAATTCCAGTCCTTGAATTTTTCTTAAAATATAAAACAGACAAAATATTTTCCTGTTCTGGAGAAGGAGTGTGAGAATGCATCTGCAGAAATATGTTTTATTCTGGTAAGAACTCCAGTGACATGGCACTGGGGCCATCTAACAGTCTCATGCATATGACGGAAACACAGAGCTACAGAATTGGATAACTTAAGTTCGGCTGCACACCAAACCTATCCTGCTACAGTCCAAATGAGGTTATTGACTCAGAGAAGGAGCCATTGATAAAGCAATTATTACTAGCAGCCAGATGTGTGATAGCTCATTTTTGGAAATGGACAGATGCCCCAGCCTTAATGGCATGGAGATTTCTAACATAAGAAATCCTTTGAATAGAACCAAAATGACAGGCAGCCTCGTATCAGAATCTAGTCGATTTAATGGGTAACATTTCCTTGGAACTGGAACAGAATAAACACATGGCTAAGAGGCCAAATGAGCACAAATGAATCTTTTAAAGGTGACAAATATGCTATGTATGAATCAGGTTTGTTAATACTTGTCCAGAAAGTTAATATAATATTCTAATAATGATTTATTTATTTTTTTTAAGCTACCAGGACATAATGTACTCTAAAGTTAGGTGCATAATTTCAGGTACATTCAGTTTATTTCCATCCATTGCATATCCCTATTAGAAAACTCTGCTGTTTGAATATTACACTGCTATGCCAAATGTGCAATTCTATAAATCAGCCAGGGAGAGAGGGTGCCAGCCTTTCTTGATGATAAATACAGTGGCAGGAATCTACTTTGTTTTGTAATATGTAAGGCTGATTAATCCCAAGCTGTTTGCAAACTTCATTTCATACAGGATACCCCCATTCTTACAATCAGATTAACAAATCAAAGGTGCATTCAGACTTGAAGACAGGTTGCCACTTAAGTATTTCAGATACTCAGGCATTTGGTTAAACTAAGCTTGGATTAACAAGGTCTGACTATTTAAAGGGAGTTATGTTTGGGAGTTCTCTGTCTCTGCTGATTTTGAACGCTGTGCTCTTGGGGTAGTGCCGTCCAGTCTTAAGAGCTCAGTGAGCTTACAGAGCTTTAGAGCCTCCCTGCAAGCCTCAGGAGCTTAATTGAAGATAAGTATACACAAACTCACCTTCCTAGAAAGATCTCTATTTATGTGAAGAGGGTAAAAACCCAAACAAATCTCTTTATGCAGTGACTGAGCTGCATCTCTCCTGTCATCATTTATCCTTATTTTTATATAGTAGAATTTATTAGACTAAAACCCTTAATCAAGTGGAATAGATGAAAGTGGAATCCTTGAACACTGTCACCTTTTGTTGTCACTTGAGACTCTGTAGGACATGACGGAGACTGATCAAATTATTTAAGAGTGAATCGTGCCAACCGATTTAGCCCTAGTTGAAAGCGGATCTGCAAGGGTCTGGGTCAAAGTCTCTGCCTTTTTTTTCCCTGAATTTGTAAAAATGTAAAGATAGAACTTCTCTAGCTAATATGCTCAGCGGTGTTCCCTTACCACTTGGAAATGGCTGTCACTGTCACTTAGAGAGACCAATCTTGCAATGAAGAAGTGAAGATATGAGCAGCATCTCACACAGAGAAACTGATTGAGCTCACCATTGAGAAGAGGATGCCATTGGAGGCCATATGCTTTAAGGATTGGTGGTGCTGTTACATTTAAGAGCTCTTAAGCAATGATTTAATGATGCTGCTGGGCTGAGGGGTTACTTGTGGGCTATACTGGAGCTGATACCAGTTAGAGATGAGAAACAGAAACAGGAACATAGGGCAGGAACTGTGAAGAAGGTTGCTATGGTAGAATTTTACTTGTGTTGGTTTATGTTCAGAGCTGCCAACACAGTCAGTTATTCAGCAAGAAACTCTTCACTCTTATACAACTGTGTTATCATACAACTATTGCATATACAACAATTTCTAAGGCAGAGAGACATTCAACACTATTATTTGTTCAATTATTTCAGCTCATGGTAAAAATTGATTACTATTATACAGTAACAAAAATGCCTTTACAGAAAATCTTATTTATGTATTTATTATTTATTTTATTTACAACTTTGAAATAAGATTACATTTCTTCAGAAATGTCCAAGTGTCCTAATGAAGGAGAGGGTTCAGGCAGGAAACCTGTGAGAGCACCTCGATTGCTGCAAGACAATGAAACTCCATTTGGAGAGGCAGAGTATCCTCAAAGGAAAGGTATGTGCGGCAGGTGATTTTTCCCATATGTCCTCTCTCTAAACTATATGCCTCTGGAGAGGGATATTCAAAATGCCTTGCATTGGTCAGAAATGTAGCTATCCTGTAGCTGTACAGCTAACTGGAATTCAGCACAATCCAGTGTTATTTGCAAGTAATTGCTCCCTATTCAGTCAATAATTTATATATCGGCAATTCAGGAGAATGTATATTTCCTTAAAAACATGTTTAAGAATTGTTTCATTTGCCTCCTGTACTAATGCAACAGAAAAAATAAAATGAGAGGGGGTAGAGGGGAAGGAGAAAAAAAGGTCTCGGGAATATTAGGAAATAAATAATTTATACAGGAATAAAGATAAATTGGTTTAGTCTGCTATAATCTGGAGACTGTCTTTTCATTCTTCATCCTGCCTTAGTTTAAATAAAGAAAATATCATATGATATAATGTGAGAATGACTGAATAGTTATTTTTTATTTTATTTTACTGAAGTGAAAATAATACTTATCATAGGATTGATTGAAATCTTAGCTGCTATTATTCCCTCCCCCAAGTCTTTGTTACAATAAATGCTTATTTTATGGGTGAATATACATTACAATTATGCAATTCAAGAAGGTTTAGGGATATCTAAGCAAGAGAAAATGTGGGTGCTAGGAAGGCTGAGTGGCCTGTTACTGGTAATTAATACTGGTCTTTTTCCAAAAATTTTGTCTTTTTTGCTTATGAAGAAATTGAGGAGGACAGTCAGAAGGCCAAGTCCTTCTACATCTTCCTTTCAAAATTACTTCTGAATTCTTGCCACTTCTTTCTATGGGAGAAAGACCTACAGTGGGAATAAAGGGTATGGGCTGCCTTTAGATGGTATATCCTTGAAAGTGCCATGCTTTCGTTCATATCAGAACTCATTACTGTCATTTGAAATTTGAATTTCTGTCTTAAGAAACAGACCTTTTCCTACATAATCACTCTGATCACCCACAGAGTTAAAGAAGGATCCAATGGTTTATTTTATTTCCTGTGATAGACCACTTTAGGTCCTTGGCTACTTTGTGAATGCTTTCTGTAGCATCAGCAGTAGCACTGTTTCTACTTCTCACCAATCCTCTGCAAAAGCCCAGCATACCAGGCTTATCTGGACTTTCTTAGTGTAATTTCAGTGGATAATTTTTACAGGTCAAGAAGTTTGTCCTGTGACACAGAGAATTCTAAAGTCTGGATCTCCTCACAAGATTTGTCTAAATTAGAAAACTCTTTTCCACTTAGGTTCACAGTTGGACTGACCTCTCCCTGTCCTTTGTTGTCCTTGCACAGTGCATTCTTTGTCTTTCCCTCTCACTTATATTTATATAAACGATCTTAGAGAAGTATCTTACAAACATAAGCGCTGACAATTTAGTCTGCTTAAAATTCAGTGGTTAATAAGGTTCAAAACAGTATGCTGCTCTAGGTGCTTGTTAGCAATGCACAAGTGTAATTCAGGTCTCCCTGCCTGTCTTGGACTACAAGTTAACACTTAAATATCGATTAAAACAAAACGGATATAATACAGATCTAGTTGCAGTTGTTCTGATCAACATTATATTTTACAGTTGTTATACAAATAATTAGTAGGAAAAGACTACAACATCAGTCCTTTTGGCAGGAGAAGGCACAGCCATGGCCAACCTTATCCAATTAAATCATGTCTCCAGTATGCAGATGTAAGAGTAAGAGTGCAAATCATAACATATCACTCCATTGCCTTCTCCAAGACACTGAGAGCCTGATTTTGAGACATGCAGAGGGTACTATGAGGAAGCAAGGAGATGTGCTGGAAAAAAAGAACATGGAGTGAAAGGGGTACTGTGAAGCT
This sequence comes from Mesitornis unicolor, assembly GCF_000695765.1. Classification (NCBI taxonomy): domain Eukaryota; kingdom Metazoa; phylum Chordata; class Aves; order Mesitornithiformes; family Mesitornithidae; genus Mesitornis; species Mesitornis unicolor. The sequence goes on along the minus strand of NW_010205198.1, from coordinate 80,493 downwards.
AAGATATCTTGGGGAGTTAACATGGCTGTCACATCATTAATGTAGTAACACCTGAAATGTCTGTCCCCGAAGAAGTTTTGAAATTTCAAAATTACTTTTTAGCCAGAATAAGAACAAAGAATTGAAATTTATGAGTTTTTCCAAGAAATTAATTTTTCAACACCTACACACACACTTTTGTTTCAAAAAAATTATGAAAATAACTTTACAGGAGCTAGCCATACTATTTTGCTACATAATAGGTCAAGTATTGAAATGAATTTAGATGATCTTGATGAAATTAAATGGTTTCATAACTTTGAATTAAAGATTTCGAAGAAATCAATACATACCACTAGAACATCTCGACTTGACTGAATCATCCTTTTCCAGTGGATTTAAAACAAACAAACAAACAAAATCATTGTTGTAGTAGAATGTTTGCTTACTTTTCAATTGCCCAAGTTAATAAAGTCTGTGACATTAATTCAGTTTTCAGTCTGACTCAAAGAAATAAAAAAGACAAATTTTTAATGAACTGTAATCCTGCTAGACAATTGGTTGAATACTAAATCGTATATGTTTCTTGTTATCAAAACACAGTATTTCTTTTTTATCTATAGTATCATTTATAGAGTGATGAAGTGATAGCACTCGTTTCTAAAAAACTGTCTTGTTCTAATTAAGTATTACATTTGTAGGGCTCTCTCACACACTTTATTTACTCAAGTTTTTTAAGGCTTAGAATCCTGACATGCAGGATAGTATACATATATGCTAAAAGCAAGCAACACATTAAAATACTTAGAGGCAATGCAAGAATCTTCTTCCCCTTTGGCTTATCATTAAAAGGATTCAGCAACAGACCTCAGTCCAAAAATGTGATTTTTTTTCAGAGAAACCTCCTGAAATAGATTAGTGAACCCAAAAGCTGAAATATATTTTACAAAATCAAAGTAAAGAAAGTACAAGACAGATCAAGTGCAGGCGCATTAGGTATATTCTTCATCTTAGGAAGAATAACTTTAAGTTCATATATTGGGTGAAATTTCTCAAAGCTCAGACTGTTATTTTCTCACAGGGCACTGTTTACTGACAGATTCAACATGCAGACTGCATTTCTGCTGGATTTGATAAAAATACAATTAAAATGTTGTACGGGGGGGTACGCCAAATTGGCCTGCATCCTAGAACCCACTCCAAGCAAAACCTTGAGGAATATATTGTACAAGAAAAGGTTTGTCCCCTGGGATTACCTCCTACTTCCTTTAACCTGATATTTTGCTCATCCTATTATGAGATTCCTCAGAGGGGTGAAACACTAGATTGCCTCATTAAGACTCATCATTTACAAGATGTTGACAAACGCTGGCATTTATCCTGTTGTCATAATAAATGTGAGAAAATGACCACTTGGCAATAAGTGATGCTATGCAATTGCAGGTTGTAAAATACAAGAATATAAGGGTCTGTGGATAATGTATCAGTATCACTATGTAACATCTCTGAACAGATTCTGCATGCATTGTAACAAATCCAGGCTGAAATAAATAACAATTGACAGCTTCTTTTTATAGGGTTTTCCACATGTGCAACACAAACATTAATTAAGAAAAACGAGAGAACAGTTTTAAACCCAACACAATGATGATAGAGTTATTATTAATCTTACTATCTCAGCATGGGTACCCAGCATTCATATTGTCCTTTTGACAGCTTGTAAACTCTCTGAACTCTGTTTGCCTACAGCTCTCATCTGCCCTATGATGATGTCTCACTGCTGATGACAGTGTTGCCTTTCTTAACAAGGGTCATTTTATCCGCTCTGTATTAATGCTATGTGTAAGATCTCCAAAAGAGGAGATCTCACAACAGAGACTGCTGAGACAGGTTTGGGTGTGAGAGAACTGTTCTCCTGAGCCATGCACAAGTGTTTTGAGAAGTGGAGGTTTTCTTCCTTTGGCAAAACTGGCAGTGTGGTCACAAGGCAATCCTGTGGACAAATAACATGGTGGAGTAGCAAATTCGGCCTTAATTCTGGCTTCAGGATAAACTTACACTTAAGTGTAGTTGCAACTGTTTTTAAGAAGTGCTCTGAGGGATGTAAGTGTACCTTGGAGGCACAACCATCAGCCATAAAAAGCAGATCATGATAAACACAAAGACATTGATGCCTGAAATGAATACAGTCCTTATACATAAAACTGCATTTTTGAGCAACCTGTTCAGCTAGATAGCCCTGAACTCTGCAAGGACTTCAGTGTTCTCAGATGTCTCAGGTTCTGCTTCTGCATATATATTTCAGTTTTGACTGTTTTAAGAAAGTTGACATCTCTATCAACCATAAGTTTTGTTTTCTTGCAGATAATTCTAAACCAAAGTATCAACTGATTATCTTAATTATAATGGCTTTATTAATAGACACAAAGATAAGGTGGTACAGTTGATTGTTTGGAGAAGAGGAGGCTGAGGGGAGACCTTATTACCCTCTGCAGTTACCTGAAAAGAGGTTGTAGTGAGGTGGGTATTGGTCTCTTCTCCCAAGTAACTAGCAATAGGACAAGAGGAAATGGCCTCAAGTTGTGTCAGGGGAGGTTTAGATTGGATATTAGGAAAAATTTCTTTACTGAAAGGGTTGTGAAGCATTGGAACAGACTGCCCAGGGAAATGGTGGAGTCACCATCCCTGGCGATGTTCAGAAAAGGTGTAGATGTGGCACTTTGGGACATTGTTTTGTGGGCATGGTGGTGTTGGGTTGACAGTTGGACTTGATGGCCTTAGAGGTCTTTTCCAACCTTACTGATTCTATGATTCTATAATCGTTAGAATCAAAAGTGACAATAGCTCAGCTGCCAAGCATATTGAGTAGATGGTTGGTAGCTCTGTCCTACTTGACTATTACACTGTTTGAAACACTGCTCTTGTGGTGGTTGTAGGTCTCTAAAAGAATCAGCAAAATTGCTTTGTCACCAGAATTTACAACCCTTATTTTGACAGTATTTAAATTCTAACTGAGGAACTCAAAGTGGGGAGTTGTAATTCACTGGTTCCTGTTTCTGTCACTAGTCGTTACTTGCTCATCTCATGTTTCTGATTATTTGGCTTAATTTGTGTATGTGTGTATGTGTGTGTTATTTGAAGCAGAGTTCAGTTTTTGCCTGTTGAAAGCTGGTGCTCTTTGGTCCACATCTTCAGTTGAGTACTGATGCTCAGATAATACCCTCTCCCTCTCCCTCTCTCTTTCTCCCTCCTCCTTCTCCGTCTGTCTCTCCTCATGGACTTAACATGGAATACTAGTTTGCTGCCAAATAAACCCAGAGTAGAGACTAAAAGGGAAAAAAACACAGCTTTTAAGGAATTCTTAAGTTCTTTGGAGCACACTATACTTTTGAAGTAAATACTTTTCAACACTAAAGGTATATTGCTAGCAATGTCAAATTTCTTTTGAATGGAAGGGACTTTGGCCTTTGAGATATGGGTTCTTCTCTTCTTACCTTCTCCTCAGCTACATTTTCTCCTTGTGTCACAGACTCTCTCAGCTCTAATGCTGGATTGATTAGACGGTCACTGTGAGCATTCATTATTACTCCTTTAGACCTGGAGTCATCTTATACATGGTATGATATTTTCCCAAACACAGTGCCATAGGGTGTGAGATTATCATGCTGCCTCCTTGCCTTTGTACTCCTCTATTCTGTTTATAGTATTTTTAATTGAGTCCTGGACTCCCAATCTGCATTCATTAGGCATAGAGCAGATAAACACTTGTAAAGACACAATTAAGTCACAGCCAGGTACTGGTGTTTTCCTCCCTGCTGACTTTACCTCTGCTGAATGCAGTTCATTAACATTTCCATAGTTTTTGGTTACCCCATATTGGAATTTAAGTTTGTATTTGCTTATTTGCTAGCTTATTGCCTGTTCAAAACCCCACTGCTCATTTGTTTTCATCAGTTATACAGTGCTAACTCCACACACCTGCCTACCAGCCAGTGGGGTCTGAATGCCTCAACCTCAGCTTTTTGTAATGGACTCAAATATTTAATTGTGCTCTAGAAGACATTTTTTCTTTGCCTGAGCAAAAGTGAATGCACTTGCAAAGTAACATGCAGAAATGCATGTAGTATTTACCAATTTCTCCACTGTGGAAAATGATCAGCACTATTCCAATGAGCATAATTACTGCAATCTGACAATGCTGAGACCAGTCAGAGTGCTGCTTCTTGTAGAGTGTTATGTCGAATTACATACTGGTCGGGAACTCATTGTTTCCATGGGTGTCTTTAAGACCACTTTGTTAATATTGCCTTCTCAATCAATAGTGATAGGTATTGCATTTATATTTATATTTCAGATGCACTACTTTACTACTCCACTGAGAGTGTCCTTTGCCTGGAGTGTGGATACCAAACCTGAACCACTATAATACAGAGGTATATGTCATGAACCATACAGCCAGATTTCTTCAAAGATCTACATCAGTATCTCTGCATAGTCCTCTGCAGAGTGATATGAATACACAGCAGCTCATGGAGCAAGCTTATTTATGGCGTAGGTTCCCCCTGATAAAGGAATGCCTCGAGAAGTTGGGCGTTATGATTGATGCTTCACTCGTATAAGAGAAACAGAGTTTCAGAGTAAAGGCTGGGAGGACTTCTTTGTTTATTTGTTTTCTCTTTGAGGAATTTTAAAAAAAACATACATAAGTAATGTTTCACTAATTTTGTCAAAGCACAAAAGTATCAGTCTTTAAAAAAGTGAGTTTTCTCTGATCAGGATGATTTTTGCAATAGCTATATGGAGCTCCAAACTAGCTACTACTATTTATGTCAGTAGAATAGCTCCCATTGAGTTTAGGGGGACCAGATGCTGGCTCTTTGTGACCTACCAATGCACCTGAAGCAGATGTTCATAACCATACAGTGATATGCCCAGTTCGTGCCTCATTGCTAATTCACCACAGTCATTCTTCTCTTCTAATGCACCCTACATCAAGTAACAGCCACACACTTCTTTGATTTCCTTTTTGAACTCATAGGCTTATTTTGCAACACCTATAAATAAAGGACAATGAATGAAAATAAGTTTTACAGAAGCCAATAAGTACAATGCAAAGAAAGAAAACCAGTTTGCTGACATAAAAAAAATTAATCAACCATCTGGAATTGTGCAAGAGCTTTTGTGAATGTGGTATAAAAGTTGAGCATGATCTTTTTACCTGATTTTACCAGTTTGTTAAATAATGCATTTGTCTTTCTTTTTCACCTTGAATTTTTGATATTGTTTCATTCAGAGACAAAACCGGTTCTAATGGCCATTGCAAAAACTGCTTCTGGATTTCTCCCTGACAGAGTACATTAATGATACAGTGTACTCATATACTGTGTATTGTGCAATATTCCATATGAACATTCTAATATTCCTGGTAGTAATATTAATAATAATAATAATACAGACTGCTACTGTAATAATAAATATGAATTAGAACAGTGGTTAAATCTGACTGGGTATAATTATAAGTTGCCCCAGTAAACTAATTTTCAGTGGGGTTTGGTTCTATGGTTTAGGGTGGTCTCCATTAAATATAGGAAAATCCAGTTAATTAATTAGCCCTTAGTGTTAAATGAGTTTTTTAAGCCTGAGAGACAAGGGGAATGTGGGATTTGTGGAGACTTGACAGTGAACATTTAATGATGTTAAACCCAAAGTGACTGTTAATGTAGGCTACAGTACCTGAAAGTCAGAAATACAGTCAGAGAGATAAATATTAATTTACTCTGTTTTTGTTTTGGATTGATTTAATTTTTTTTAATGGTTACAGTGCAAGGATTCCTCATTCTCCGACTGTGCAGTGGACACTTACAAATAACCAATAAGAAATGTTATGCAAAATGCAAGTGAGTTGGTTTTTTCTGAGCATCTATTTAATTATTTTCCTGAGTGGCCATAACTCCCTCACCTGGCTTATATCAGCAATTTCCATTGGCATACAAGATGTATCACGGTATAGGTGGTACAAGGGAGAGCAGAAAGCATGTAGAGGGTTGGGGCTCTTCTACAATGCTTCTTCATTTCCTTGGCCCATCAAGGCTGCACCACATTCGTGGAGCCTGGAAAATGGCAGATATATTCCCAAAGCAGGAGGTTATGAGTAGCTCTCTGACAGCCACTTCTCCCTATACTGAATTCAACCCTTCATGATTTTTTATTTTCAGCCTCCACTTGAACCTTATGATAATTCTAGGCAACATGGGTAGTAGGTATTTTTTTTTATCAGTTTGGTGGAGGGACAGTGATCAGGGACCTCTCAAGATGACAGTCTGTCAGATTGTAAATCAAGGCGGATCTCTCCCTTAACAGCCACAAAGATTAAACAGACTAATGAATCAATGTTTTAGACCATCCACTCTGGGGAGCCTTCACTTAAGTCCCAGCACTGTTGGTCAGGTCAGAAAATGCTCTTTTCTGTCAAATGGTAGGTTTCCCTATGTGGTAGTGTGCATTCATCCTCCTTTGTGTGAGCTGTAAAAACTTGACAGAGGCAGATGTCAATCCATACTGATGTGACACTTCCTCGTTCAACTCTAAAACTTTGCAAGAGCATTTCACCATCCAATAATTAGCAAGAGAGGAGAGGTTATGTTTGTTCATTTTGCAGAAATCAGTTTAAAAGGTAATATTTTGATTTTTTTCTTTTATTAGGCAACACTTGCTGTTGAAGAATGAGCTGTTTATAAGCATCCCATCTCCCCAAAACACCCAACTATTAGTTTTTATAATGTTTGCTGTCTTTAGGGCATTTTACCTGCATCTTTGTTCAGTCTTTTAACATAAATAACACCACACTTGTAATTTTGTTCTCAACTGCAATATTTTTAAAGATAAAATCTTTATGGAAGTACTGGATTCTGTTCACTTTGGCAACAGTTCTGTGATCCTGAAATGGTCATAAATTACAGCACATGTAAATTGAAACAGATGTTCTTTTTAAGTTCATATATTTTGTCCATCTATCTGATAACTGATATTTAAAAGGACTCCTACACCATTAAAAGAACACCCATGAATGTAGAGAATAATTTATTTCTGTTGGTGTATATTAGACTGAAGGCACATAGCCTAGTAATAATTTTTTTTTTTTAAAAGTTGGTTTAAGTAAATAATTTGTTAGAAATTTTTAGCAGGAAAAATTCTTTCCTGGTATTTTTTGAGAACCAAAATGTCGTGAGCAAGTAATACTCAAAATAGTAAATGCACTTCATTCAGCACTTCCTCAGGGATAATTTCTGTTCCTTGAGTCAGTAAATGAAGAACCTTGTCATCTTTGATTTGATACTATTTAAAAACACAGACCTGTAACTCAAGAGATTCAGTGATGAAAGAGGAAAATAATGACTGTATTAAAAATGTCACTGCCCAGATGGTCCCATATAGAAGTTCTGATCTGAGTACTCACTAATTAAAGAGAAGGTGACTAGAATCTAAATTTATCTTCTAATTTTATATTTGACCCTTATCTACACATCAGGGGCTTGAACACATTTAATTTTTGAACATAACCCAAAAAAGCACTTAAGCAGGTGCTTAACTATAAACTGATGTTTGACCCCTACTACCATAAGTAGAGATGATTTCCTGAATGTGAACCATGGAGGAATTTCAAAGCTAGGTCCTAATATTGCCAGTTAAGGGAAACTTATCATGATTTATATATTTGAAGTTAATTTTCTACAAAGACGTTAAGTTCTCAGGCATTTTATGTTCATTGAAGCTGGGAAATACTTCAAGATACACTGAAATCCTTGCATTAAGAGCAAAAGAGTTGTGTACAAAGAAAATAAGTTTACTATGGATTTTCTACTGTGTTACAGAAATACTGGAGTTTTTGGCTGAAAGAAAATTGCAGTCTTGTACTGTTTTCTCTTACCTACTGGTAATAGTAGATTCAGTATTTTAAACAGCAGAAGTCATTATTTTGTTCCATTTGCATGTGTGTGAAGTCACTTTCAGAGGAAGACACAACCTTGCTTAACTGAACTTGAAGTAGAGAGACTGAAACACAGTTTATTCCATAAGAAAAGCCAAGTTTTTATTGAAGCATCAGCGGAAACATGGAATGCAAATTAGCCAAGGAAATAGGCATTAAAAGGTCTTAAAATTGATACATATCTTTCATGACAAGCATCACAGTGTCTGTAGCAGGTAACCAGAGTCAGGAAGTTTATTACTTTATTTAATTTATTGCCAGTTCATGCAAACTTCTAATCAATGATTTGCTTATTAAGAAAAGAACCCATCAACAAATGCACAAACTCTTTGGGATAAACACCTACAAAAAAGTGAAGGGATTCTTCCTTTCTCTGGGTTCACACTAAGCCAAACCTCTCCTACCTCCCTTCCTGATCTGTTTCATATATTTTTTGCTATGGGTTACACTCAGACCATCCCAGTTCCGTCAGTGGGGAAACGTGTGGCACAGAAGATTTTGGATTTTGTGATTAATGACTTCTGTCTGCTGTTCTTCACTTCTTACTGGTTTTCCTCTGCCTCAGCATGGGTCACCCATGGCTGCAAACCATTAAGGGTGTCCTCACTCTAAAGGGTCTCCTCACTCTTATATGGGTCACCCACAGCCACAATCACTTGCTGTTCCTGTCCCTGTTGTGGGTCACCCACAGGTGCAGTAACTCAGAGGTGTCTCTTCCCTGCTGTGGGTTGCCCATGGATGCAGTTGCTAGAAAGTACTCCCTCCATTGTGGAGTGCCTCCTTCCAAGGGTGTACCTCCAGCCATGTCCCTAGCAGTATCTCCTCAGCAGCCTCTCCTTCTCTGTGTCCCCATTTGTGTGTCCCCAAGGGCATCTCCCAACGCCCCTCACTGCTGCAACTTCTTCATAAATATGCCAGACCTGGCATGTGGGGTGCTCCCCTGAAAGGCTGCAGTTTTGGCACCTAATGGGCTACTCATACCAGTTTCAGAGCTGACTGAACCTGGCTGTGACTGTCACAAGACAGTTCCTGGCTTCTTCCCACACAGGGCACCCTGCAGTTTCCTGCTACCCAAACTGACAGTTATGCCTAAAGCAGTGTCCTTTGCATCCAAATACTTCTCTGGAAGAAGGATTTTCCTCATAGAGATGGGAGAAGAGTGCAAGAGAGGACCTCATGGCTATATTATCTCATGGGGCCTACAGGAAAGACTTCAAAGTAAAAGACTGCTAAATAAAAAGGAAACAATTATGATGTCATAAATTATTTTATATTCAGGAGTACCTTGGAGACAGGGGAGTCCATCCTTAACAGAGGTTTATAAACTTTGCTAAAATTGATTTTTTTGGTAGATCTATCTTAACAGTAACATGCAAGAGGGATACGAAACAGAAGCTTAAAAAAAAAGATATCACAAGAAAACAAGAACGGCTGGAGGATATTTAGTGCAATACCCAACACATAACATGTTTCAGCCTGGAATAACATATCAAAATACTTTAAAAGTTTCTAGACACTTTATTTTATTAATAATTATGTTACAGAGGTCCCATGCATTTATCTTCCCATGGAGTGACCATCAGTCAGGCTTTCAGTGGCTATCCCCAAGCCTGCAGAGAGAGCATACAGCAACTTGACTTGAGCATGTAAATGGAAGCACAGAAGAAATTCAAAACCTTTACAAGACAATGACCGTATTTTTTGCATGTCCAGTGTGTAACAACATAGTGTTCGCATCTTTCTTCTGTCTTCATAATAAATAAACTTTACTGTTTGTGGTTTTATTTCATGTTGTTCTGAACTTCAGTTGTTTTACACCTGTGTATACATGCACACACAATGCTACTACAAAATTTTGTCTGACCCTACCCTAACTAACAGATGTGAAAATTGCCACTGCCTATACTAATTAAATGAGCACTGATTGACTGAGAAAGAAAGTATGCCAAGAAAGGGAAGGAAGGCAGTACTGGCACAGGGTACTGTTTAGAATCATCTTGTCACTGATGACTACTGACCTCCTGTCTTCTCCTGGCTGCCCTTGCTCACAGTCTTGCTGGCCATTCAGTCCTTTTAGTCATACTTCTCACCAAGATAGAAATTTTAATGCCTCCCTGTACATCTGAAAGTCCAACTGTGGGGTTTCTATGGTCATGCAGGAGGCTAGCTTGAAAGAAGCTTGCACAAGGACAAGGAAATCATGCTTTCTGGGATCCCTATGATGATCCTTGATCCTTATCCTCTTCATGACAAGAGCAAAAAGAGCTAGACTGGATTGTTATATTTTTATAAAACCAATAAGAGCTCCAGCAACCAGCTTTGGGAGGGCCAGTACTCTTGCTCTGTTGCTTTCATGTGGCTTCCTTTTCTTACTGAGGTAGATGGGTAGAATCCATCTACCCTTCTGATAACCCACTCCAGCTGCAGAGGATTGGATATGAGTAAAATTGTTTTAGCTCTTTTCACCATGAGAAGGCTGCTGCCTTGTTCCCATGAAGTTGGGGAAGAATAATGAAACACCAGCTGAGGTGGGGGGAAAGAAGCTAAAAAGAGGTACATTTATATTAGGCTTTCAGACAGTGCTAACTTCAAAGATGGATGGGCAAGGCAGGGTTTCCTGAGACAAGTAATGAGCTAATGTGAATTAAAAAAAGACTAAAACAAGGATCACAAAACATTTTTATGCCTCTTGTGTATCCTAGAAAGAGTCCTGCAGCTTCCACAACTACTGCATGAGATTTAAGAGTTAAACTTTTACATTTAGCCTATAGGACAATCTCATACTTCTGAAGGAAGGCAGAACGGATGAACAAGCATACACTTTTTAACAAAAAATACGTGTACTTAATACTATTTTTATCACCAATATGTATTTTTTTTTCATGGTGTCAGCATATAATATTCAGTAGTACATGCAGCTAGTTCTGCGCTGACTGAAATTTTATCTACTCATGGACAGGTTTCAAGGAGTGATGGGAGTGCATTTAACTCCCCTAATGGCAGGTATGGCTGCTTCTATTTACACTGTTGCAACAGCTGCTGCCAAGCTGGGCAACCGATCCTTGCTCCAGTTCTAGGCTGTGGAAAAGACGTTTCCTCTTTCTGACTCCTTATTAACAGACAGATCACCCAGGAGAATATTCCTCTTAAGTTTAACATACATCACAGCAACAAAGTGGTCTCACTGGTGTCAAATGACCACAGAGCCAAATGCTGGAAATTTGGTGGTCATTGGAAAGTGGAGAATGAGATTCTGGTCCTACTAAATCTGATGGGAATGTTTTAATTTTACTGGAGTCAGAATTTTACCCTATACTCTAAAATGAAATCCCAATCAAATTATTCTAGGAAAGTTAACTGGTGATTACATTACTGTCTTCATTAATGTCTCTATTAATCTTCCTTTCATAAGATAGGAATCAAATAATTAAATATTACACATTTGTGTTTTAGTGAAATGCAAAGGAAAAGGTAAAAGCATGAACTGAAAAGTAAAGACATTTTCAAGTTTAAAGAGCCATGTGATCTGTGTATCACTGCATGAACAGAAAAGATAAGGGGCCATATCAAAGATCTGTAATTGGATTAGAAAATGATATAATCATATGGTATCTTTATTCTTTAGATTAAGCCATTGTCTGTCAGCAAATAAAAAGAATATGGAAGAGAAAGGGAGCAAAAAGAGGAAAAAACCTCTCTTCTATTTTTCTTAAAACAAGACAAAACAAAACAAGGACTATTCAGACAGTGGAAAGGAGGACAACCTGATACCAGCATAAAACACTTACACCTCTCAAGCTGACATTTGTATTCACTGTTTGTAATAATTTGATTAAACAGTGACAAACTCTGATTGTTAAACTCCAGCTTTACTTGCAGTAGCACCACGCCAGTTCCATCAGATGGGATTACTGCACTTTACATTCTGCAACTTTCTTCCAGGCTCTGGGGATAAGAATTACCACAGCTGAGTTGTCTTTGTGTATGGGATTAGTAGTAATCATGGGCATTTGGGAGAGCATCCTGCAAGCAAATCACCTAAAGAGCTGCAGTCTCAGGTGTATTTATCTTCTGTTACTTCATATATCTTAAACACACCACTAGGTAACATAAGGGACATGTGATGGGGAGACCCCAGGTGTAGAGTTGAAACTTAGATTATGGCCTTCAGTAGACCACTCCAGAGGATACCTACATCTATATTTTCCCCAGCAACAGCACAGGTCTCCAATGCCCCTCTTTCCTGATAAACCTGGTTGGGACTTATCAGAAAGATTTGATGAGAGTTCATGTAAGATCAGGGAGTAGAAGAGAGGCTGTGGCATGCTTGAGGGTGGCCCTGGCTGTGTTGTCAGACTGCATAGGTCTGGGGACTAAAGATCTTGCAGCTGGGTGTGAGCTGAAAGTTGTGCATGGGAGGGGAGCAGCTTACAAAGTCAGATGAAAGTAGCTGGTAGCTGAGGTACTAAAGAAGCCATGGGTTTGTAATCTTGTTTTGGAGAGCTGTATGTAGCATGGCTAGAGGATGTGGCATTGTGCCACATGATTTTGGAAGGTGGCTCCTAGAAGCAAAACATTTGCCCTTTATCTGAGCTTTGTAATTGCATAACACAAGTAACAGAGAAAAACAAATGTAAGCAGCACCATTCCTGCCAAAGCACGTTCTTTAGAGAGCACATCCTCCCACAGTGAAAGTGGACCCTCCTGGCAAGGCTGAAAATGTGGCAATCTTTCCGCATTCACAAGGAGCTGTTAACCAAATACATAAATAAGTTGAAAACCACAAGAACAAAAATCTCACTGTTTCCATATGTCTCTTGGCTACATCCCTTTAGTGGTTATGCTGCTGAAACTACTGCATGTTATATGAAGTCTGTTAACTATGAGTTAGATATGAATGTGACCACATTTATTGTTAATTTTGACACAACCCATGAAACCACCCAAAAAGAGACCCCTGAAAGGATGCCTGAGAAATTCATTGCTAATTTCACTCAATAAGTTCCACATTGTCCCTGTGGGAAAAGATAGAAACTCAGCAGTAAGAGAACATAGTAAAAGAAGGAAAAATATCCCTACATGCAAACAAAGACAGGAAAACACACTGGCAAGTTTCTATCCTACTACAGAAGCATAACTGAAATCCTTCCAGCAAAGAGATGTTAACTACCAAAGAGGGGCAGGAGCCCTCCAGAAACTCACAGTCTGTCATGGAGTATGTTCATAATAAGGGAAATAAGCCAACTTGTGCATTTACTTGAGTATGACATCACTGACAGCCAATTAGAAAGTTCCACTTGTGTCATTTCATAATAAAGAAAAGACTATTCAGCACTCACTGCATCAAAGAATGCATGTCACAGAGATTTGCACAGAAATGGCTTGATTAATTTTTAATGAATTATACCAGGAAAAGTTTCCTTGTATAAATTGCTGTGAGAATACCAGTGATAACCCATGCCTGAATAAAAGGTTTCTGCCTGTGTGGGTTCTACAACTGCAGAGACATTGAGCAAAATTGAACTAAAAAAGGTGCTACTCACTCTAATCTGTCCAGTTCATAACAGCACAAAAAACAGCAAGAGTGCACAGTAATGCAGGTTTTAAAGACCATTTTATTCACTCAAAGTGTGTCCCATAACTAGTAAAATGCTTTCTGACCGCCTTTGTTTTCAGTTCAGGAGGGGATGTTTGTTTTGAAAACAGACCTTCGCTGAACGTTGCCTGGGCTCAGTACAGCTCTGAAATTTTGTAACTCACCCTGCATGTCTTCAGACTTTGTGACCAAATAGTCTTTTCTTGAATGGAAAGCTATGAATCAGTCAGCTGATGCACTGGTGACTGCTAAACAGAGCATCCTTCTGGACCAAAACTGTTCAGCAATATGGCATTGTTTGTATTTCAAGATGTGTAAGGAAAAAAGGCATTTCAATAATGATGTTAAAGAAAGCAATAGCTTTACATGACAAGTAGTAAAGCCAACTAGCTGACTCACTGTGGAATAAGACATGGAGCTCAGGTGCTGTCATCCATGTGTTTATATGCAAGTAATCCTCAGACTTGCAGCAGTCACTTCACGCTAGCTATGGACATTTTTGTCTTTGCACAGAAGGCTTGACAGTGGTACCAGTGTCAAGAACAATACACACAAATAAGAAGTTCTCAATTCTCAGTTTCTCAAGTCGTCTCAAATATACACCTTGAAAAAATGTGTAAATACAGAGTTTGGTGAGTACATGTTCAGCATACCCAATTCCTTTTGAGAGTTTGGGACCACCCAGATTTCAACATGGAACAAAGGTCTTATGAATTATAAATTACATCTTGCTTCAAGCTGATTTGACAGAAGGCATGTAGTATTGAATTCATAGTTTAAACTTAAAATAATAAAGATGGACTAAAATTAAACCTTTTTATCCGTTCCCATACAAACTTTAGCTGGTTAATACTGAATCTATGTGTGACCTTGTTTTCTGCAAAATCAAAGATATCAGGCAGCATTCTTAGCCCATGATATACAAAGACTCTCTCATGTTACTCTGCTTTGCTAATAGTGGCTTAGAATTGGGATCTAGACAGTTGTAATGCAAGGAAAATGCAAGCAGCAATTCTCATCTGCTTTTGATATTGAAATGATCTGGATAAAGGAGGTTTTCTATAGCTTCCTTATATAGGACCCTATATTAAATACAATACATTTCGAAAATAGTCAAAGTGAACTGATTTTGAGATAGTTTTGTGCTTTAATATTTAGAGCAAGTGCCTGAAAAACATTTTCTCTTTTAGTTCCTTGTCATATATGTTCAGGATTCATTATGTTACTTGAAGGCAACCAGGTGAATTTTCTCTGAATGCTGTTTGTGCTGATCAAGGAATGCCAACGAATAGTGAATTTTTATTTTAATTGATCCGTCTAGAATGAGCTGCCACTTTTTTTTTGCATATGAACATGTCTCTGTATGAAAATTTTGGTTAAATTTTGTGCTCAGAATAATTTAGGATTAAAGGAAGAAATGTGGGTTCAAGCACAGGAAGAGGTTTCTCACCAAAACATATTTTTTCTGTATCTAACACTGCCATAAATCAGAGAGGGGATACCTTAGAGTGGCAACTGTAGAAAATCGAAGAAAAAAGTCTCATTAAAATTAATGCATAGTAGGCTATAGAGTAAATTCAAAGCCAACAGGATCTCGATGTATTGCAATTGGCATCCCTGACCTAACAGTTTCTGCTTCCATAAGTAAAAAAAATTCTGCATTAAGAAATTTGCCTTTTTATTTTACTACTATTCTTCACATACAGTTTGCTATAGTTTTAAAATAGACAGGCAAAGAAAGAAAGATTTATTTGACCTACCTGTAAGCCTTGAAATATGTATTTAGCACAGCTGTTCTTTTGTGTTTAAACTCATCACAAAAACGCAGCTTTAATGTAACCCACCATTGATCTGCAGTAAGTGGAAACAAAATCTCTCCTTAATTAGTATCATCCAATCACTTTTTTACATTTCTACAGAACACACACTGTGAACTGTTTAATGGACTATTATTTAGAAGAGTGGCAAAGAGCTTGCAAAAAAAAAAAGGCACATAGTGAAAATAAAAACTAGCAGTGTCAATGAAAAATGTCTTGCAAAATAATGGAAAAAAAAGATGTTTCGTTAAGATGGGCTTCACTGGCATTTTACTGTATAGATGAACACTGCTCCAATTACTGCCAACAATGGGGAAAGAGATAGAGAGATATAGATTCATTACTTTCAACACCCTTAACTGTCTACCACTGAATTCGCTTATCTGTTCCTTTTTCTACAGGACCTGCATGGAGGGGGGAAGGAATAAACAAAGAACTGAGTAGAGTGAATGTGTCACAAATTACCACAAACACACTGTGACTCAATGCACTTTTCATTTCTCTCCTCATTAACTGTGTCTTGCTCAAAATGAGAGACTGGGTCTAAACATAATCAAGTCCCACAGATAACAATTGACTTGACTGCTGGGGCAGTCATCACCTTCTAGCTACTGGGAAATAAATTTAGAAATAAAATGAGTTAAAATAAAATTCACTCTGCTCTCTTTTCTGTGCTCAGATAATTTGAAGGCCATCAAGGCCTGCAGAAACAATCCATCTCTCTGTGAAAAGGAAAGCAGCCTGTGCCACTACCAATAAGGCATGTCTTTAGTGTTATCAAGAGTAAGTATAATTACACAGTGGAAAGGCCATCAAAGTGTCTTGGGCGCTGGTATTTTTTTCCTGAGGTCTTCATCAATAGTGCTGTTGGAATGAAAAGAATAAGTGGGGGGAAAAAGGAAAAAAAAATAATATCCTCCAGATTGGTGTGACTGACCTGCAATCTAGTAGAGCACATTATAATTTGAGAGCAGTAGGACGATTCAATAAAAATTTTGCTGTCTTCCACTTTAAATCAGGAAGGATTAATTTCAAGAATCTTTGTGGATGCTCTTTTGGTCTTGGTATTGTCAGTGCTGAAATTTCTCTTCAAAGAGGCTAAAGGACTTCCTGTTGAAGGGTAGCTATACTTGCCAAGACTCTTTCCTTACCTCTAATAGCAATGCATTTCTGATAGGCAGATTTCTGCCTGGTAAAGAGGAGGTAAGGCTATTTGTTTCTGTCAAACAGTCTCCCAGTCCTGTACTTTGTATTTGGACAAAGCACCATTGAAATTAATTGGTTCATTATATTTCTCTCAGGAGGAGCTAGACCCTGATGTACATGTTTTAGTGGAATTCCATTCAGTAAAATACATGCACAAGATGTCTGATGCTGTTTTTCAGGGCAGGTTTTCAAAAGTATATGCCTAATTCCTGGCCTGTGGTACCTTACTCTGTTTAATAAATGTTTCTCTGACAAGGAGTGCACCTGAACTCTGGGGAGGACTATGTGTGAACAAGTCATGGGAAGATCTGGATATATGTGTAGAGCTAATGCAAGTAACTTGCTAGCTGGTTGTCTGACAATGAAAATGTTTTTAAGAATAGAGAATCACCCCAAACTTAGCTATTAACTTTCTCCTGGCAGTCTTCCGTTTAATAAAAACATCATGTTAGTAACTGTGGTATGAGCCCCAAGAATAATCACTCAATCTGATGATTAGAGGCTATCATCTAATCATCAGTGTCCCCAGCAGTCATGTTATTCTTGGAACTTTCCTTTTCTGTGGCTACTAGACCTGGAAATCACAACATCCAAAATGGTGGGGACTGTTTGCTCTAGGGCAAATTAGGTCATTAAAAAGCTTTAACCAGTCCGTGGGCATTTAAGTCTGCCTCAGTGGTTTGTTTCTACTGTTCACAACATGTGTACATTTTCCAAAACTCACTTTTTATTAGATTCATTACAAGAAGCAAGATTAATTGGGCTGTACTGCTTTGACAAAACTCTAGTTCTTAAATAATAATTATAGTCCTCCTGAAGTCCAACAGAACTGAAGTAGACCAGAGCCAACAATGTAGCCAAACATAACAAACTGAGAAGAGGGAGAGTAAAGAAATATAACTGAGAGAATACAAATATGAAATCTCCCTGATATGTTCCCTTGAAACTTCAAGGAGTTTTTATTGGCCAACTGGTAAAATTATTTCTTTTTCTTAGGTTTTATTTGGACACCAGCATTGCCTGGAATTTGGGGGGAAAGGGTGTGAGGTCTTTTTCCAAAAAGCTCTGTGACAGAAGTCCCATTTATGACAGTGAACTCTGAAGATTAAGGGGTCTGGCCTACCTAGATCTAGCTGAACTAGGAGGGTGGACTGAACTGCAAGTTCTTCTCCTGAGGAATTTAGGATGCTTGGGGATTGGCTGAACCTCTGCCTTTATTTAGCTGTTCCACTGTACTCACTTAAAGGACATGATAACTGGAAAGTAGATGTGGCATGTCAGCTCTATTCCTTATAGCATATATCTTTATTGCATTCACAGAATTAGTAGATTTACTATGTCAGGGTAATTTTTAGACTAAGTTAGCTTTAAAGGTGGTTACTTCAGACAATAGAAGAATGGGAGCTGCAGCTGTAGAGATCTCAGCAAAGGCTACATTAATCTGCCTAATCACTCCTGTGACTGAGGTGTGTATCCTAGTACAGTCTAAACTTGAAAGATTTCCAGAACATAAAACAAGCAAGCAGGATTAAAGATTTTTTTTTGTAGCATTGACCCTTCCAGAGAGTAGATTTGTATTTTCCAATCCATTTTTTCAAGTATGTTGGAAGGCCATTTGTGCCAAATAATTTTTGTTCTATCAAGTAACTGAGACGTATATCCTGTTAATATCAAATCAAATTGATTCAGTCACAGCAGAAAGAAACTCAGTAAAAATAAGCTAAGTCTTTTTTATGTGTCATCATAACCTCTTTGACAATAGAATACATCACCCAAGTAAAACTCTACCTTCTTGAATCAAAAGTCACCGATTCCCTGATAGATTAGTGGGCACTAATAGAATCCTCCCATTTGGTGCTTTCTTTGTCCAATTAAACCAATGAGCAGGTGAAAGCAGTTGAAAAAACCCCATCACTTCCCACCACTGTAGCAGATAAGCACTATGCAGAGGCATCTCTAATTTACCTGAGATGAAGAGGAGGCATAGCAGATATCCATGTTGTTGCAGCCTGTCTCTTCCAACTGTTCCTCTGGAACAAGTCTGACAAACACACTTCTCCCTTTTTATTGCTGGCTATGGTGGCTGTAACCTACGGTGGCTGTAATCTGAATTAAAAGGTGTTAGAGCTGTGTTCAAAAGGTGGATGGCAGTGGGCTCCACTAGGTTTTCCACTTTCAAGTCACTATGCCATGGTCATGAATAAGAAACTAGAATAAATAGAGAAAACAGTTTAAAACCCAGTAATTATTGCCCTCCATGTGTTTTAAATACCTCCCTGGAGGTATTTAAAGGACATGTAGATATGAAGCTTAGGGACATGGTTTAGTGATGGACTTGGCAGTGTTAGGTTAATAGCTGGACTCTGAGATATTAGAGGTCTTTTCCAACCTAAATTATTCTGTAATTCTATGTAACTGATACTCTCTCCAGTATTCATGTTTCCAAAGTTTTAATGAAGGTTGGAATATATCAATACTTTAGTTATGTTAGAGATTGTTTATTTACCCAAAAGTCTGTTCTGGGCAGACAAACAGCAGGAGGGATATATATGATCTATACATCATTATGTTACCAAGAAGTCAGAACTAACTCAATATCGTTTCCAAACAAAGTTAAATAAAACATCGGTATTTCTTCAAGCTCAGGATTCATAAATATAAATGTTTTGTATCATGCACAGTTTTTCCATGGGAGTATTATTTGGCACAGCTTCACGCTGTGCCAAATTCGTGGTTTCTTAGGTTATTGCTCTTTTAGAAAAATCTGGTTTTGGCACACACATACAAACACACAAATTGAAAAGGGAAATATTTATATTGTGCAATTAAACTTGTTCACATCTTCAATGATGATTTATTAAAGAAAAATATATGTCAAGCCACAGAATTGTGACATGTACCCTAGCTTTTGCATTCCCTGTATGAAACAACCACAAAACTCATTTGAAAACAAATAGTACTATAAAGACTTAAAGAAAGAAAATGAAGCATTTGCATGTATAAAATACCTCATACAACACATCTTCATTCTGAAAGACTAAAGAGAACTAAATGTTTCTCCAAATAGCTTTTCAAGGGCATTATTTTTTATGGCCAGGATGTTTCTGTTTCTGTAGGCACCTAGTATATGCTATTGGATTACTTCACTGAACTGCTGTTAGGTTAAGTACAATACATTCAGTGTTGCAGTATTCAGTGGACAGTGAAAGCTAAACATCAGAAAAACACTAAATAATAGTTAAGTTATAGGTGTTTTGTGGCAGAATGGAAAAAAGCAAAACAGTATAAAGGAATGCACACTGATATTACTGCTTTTATTGGTTTGTTTTGTTATGGACCCACTCACATGCAGAAATTGTTATTAAAGATCGCATGTTTCATCCTGGAGAGTTCGTGTTCATTTTATGGTCAGATTCCAGTATAGATACAGACAATTGAAGTGCAAATAGAGATATATACATATATATATATACACACACATGTATATGTTTCTGTTAGTTAAAATCAACTCTTTTGCAGCCAGTGGAGACCAATGTGTACTTTTAAGGTGCAATTCATCTGGTCTTCATAGAGGCCTAAGCTAAAACGGACACCTATTTTCTCTAAGAAAAGCCTAGTGTCAATAGCTCACATGTAGATGTCTACACTTGGATACCTAAACAAAGAAGGATCCTAGTCCTGCTCTCTGGTATAATAAACAAAGCAGGCTATCTATGAAAATAGACATGGAGAGAATACAGCATAAGAAATATTGGAGATTAGTAGGAAAACCAGAATTGCAGAAAGATTTGAGTGTTAGGAAAGCTTCTGACTGCTGAAAAAGTAAAGCACATATAAGTCACATGTTCCAGGCACATCTTGTGTTCCATAAAGCAAGGGTCTCTTAGCATCTCTGAACAGTGCTGGAAGATACCACTGTGAAATAACCACTAGCCTGGCTACAACACTCTTAGTTTGCTAGCCAAAATCTGAAGGAGAAGGACAATTATGAGTTCTGGTTGTTGCCAGAAAAGAAAGGGCAGAAAACATCAAAGAAAAGGATTAGCATGCAGGCTGACAGCAAATAATAGTATACAGTGTTATTGGTAAGGTGGAAGGGAAGAAGAGACTAGGAAGACTGGATGATCTTTCAAGGTCCCTTCCAACTCCTAATATTCTGTGATTCTGTGATTCTGTGAAGAGTATGAAAGCCTTCTAAAAATTGCTAATTTACCTGGAATAAAACTGTCTTAACAGTGTATGACAATTATTTGATTAGTTTAAAAAAACTAAAACATGAGAAACTTGCTTTTATTAATATAAAACAACAAAACAAAGAGAAAATTATAGGAAAGGGAGTTGTGAAAGTAAGAAATCTGAGTGCAAGGTACAGTGCAATAGTCTTTCAAGGTCAATGTAATTCCTCTTTCCTAAACATGCTTGTTGTACAAAGTGGAATAGGAATATCAGAGGTTTGTATTTCCATCTGTTTGCTTAAAATCAGGTCTGTGCTCCAGCATGAACAGGCGAAGCTCTGATGAGCTAGAAGTACTTTGGTTCACGATGCATCCTATAACACTGCTATAGTATGCTGATTTCCTTATGATAATTGTTAAGGGTTTTATAAGTTTTAATAGTCATCACATGGTCACAAGCTGATTTTATGAAACTTTGTTCATTAGTCTCAGCAAAATACTGCAGCACATAGTTGCCAAGTAAGAGTTTCTAATTGAGTTTAGTAATAGGCTGAAAAGGTAGTTATTGCACAAAGCAAATACAAAAGCAATGTGAAGAATTTTATTTTGTTTAGAATTGAAATCTGGCAGCAGTTTTATCCTGAGACTTAAAGAAACGTATAGTAAGCATTTAAATCAGTATTCTCATGAACGGCTGAGATCAAAAGTTAGCAGTGCCATTATTTGTGAAATATAAATGACCTTTGTAAATCTGTTTCTGGGCTCAGGTAGTCTAGAATTGATTGAGCTTGCTCAAAGCATTTATGGACAGAGCTGAACAAGGGTAATAGGTGCCTCAGAATAGGACTTATCAATGCCAAACTTGAAAACTGATTCTGACAACACGGTCTCAGCTGGTAACTAACCCCTGAGTTTCACAGATAGGATTCACCTTCAGCCTGAGAAATCTAGGTTAATTTATCTAAATGCAAATATCTATGAGTATGCTAATGTCTAAGCCCTTTATACAGTAGAAGCCCAGGGTTCATCTCAAACGTTCAACCACAGGCATCTAATGATGTTTAGATATCCTAGAGTACCAAAGATATCTACACAGGCTTGGAAGATATTACATAGGACTTGTGGTCTACTGGACTAATAGCAATTGTCGAGGTAGGCTATCAGGGCATCTTAAATGCATGTGTCTAGGCAAAGAGATTGTGCTGGTCTTCAGCAGAGCTTGGCTCACCCAGTGTAAAGGAAACATCTTTGGTCAATCAAAGAACTCTCTAGACCCATCTGACCATTTTGACTGGATTCTGAATGACTGTAGTGAGAGTTCAGTCTCCTAACTCACATGCAGATAAGTACATTTAGACACTTAATTGCAGATCTCTGAATGTGAAATTGAATCAGACCCTTAAGGTCAGTAAGATCAGACTTCTTAGAATTTATGTTTCCCAAACAAATTATTTTTTTTTCTTTTTGAGGTTCTTAGAATCAGTGTAGTAAATTAGCAGGGCAGGAAAACCTAAAAACTACCTGTGCCAAAGCCTCATCAAGATGAGATATTCCTTTGGGCTTCTCTGATGAGCTAACTCTTATAGGGCCTCTTAGGATGCCTCTAGAGTGGGACACAGTGACAGCTGTTTTTGTTCAAAGAACGGTCTAAGAAAATTTGTGCTGCTACTATCACTACTACTAATAATATTCCTCTCTGTATAATGGTCAAGAATGGTCACAACACTCATCCAGGATGTGGAAGGACTGGGATCAGCTCTCTTGTATGGGTCTGGGGATTGAAGCTCCAATACCTTTGCTGGGGACAATGAATTTTTGTGTACATCTATGACTCTGCTGACAAAGCATCTCTAACAAATGGCTTTACCTTATCTTATTGCAAATGTCAGATCTGAGGCTTCACTTCTGATGCATAGCAGGCCATGCTCTGGGATTCTGGTACACAAATCCTTTAGGCTAACACCCCTGCAGGAGTGTAGACGTATGTCTTCTTCACACAGAAAACAGGGTCCACCAGGGCTTGCATAGGAATGTGTCGTATCTTGTTATAGAGGTTGGACCTGGGAAAGGTTTTGACCTGGCCTGAGGAATTGAAAAGCTCCTGGGTCCTATGGCATGAATGTATCCAATCCAGAACCAAAACTCTGAAAGTTACTTGTATTTTTACTAGCTCATGAAATCATCAGATTTTAATGACCGACTATCTTGTCAAGGACATCTTCAGTCTTGCTTTCTTTAGATTATATGATTCAGTTACCTGCCAAAAGCAATCAGGATAATGTTATAGTTCTAATGACTAGTGCTAAATGTGGTATTAACAATAACACTCGTAACTGTTACAAGAGCTTTATATTCAGACTATAAACTAATGAGCATATCTGGTGAACCCTTTGCAACATTTTTGTGTTACTATATCTGCCTTTTTAACAACATAATTCAGAAAATTAAAAACAATGACAGATTTCCATAAAAAATAAACATATACACATTGATAATCTACAAAGGCCTAATTAATTCAGTATCTCTAGGGTATGCCATAATTTACAGCTCTAAAATTATGAGGAATTACCTTGTTAAAGTCCTTTGAATCTGACTACAGGTGTTCTAGCAGTGTTCCAGTAAGAGAGTTATTCAAATCCCTTTCCCATTTCTGGTGGAATTTTTATCATTTGTGTGGCTATGTTTTGCCAACAAAAAATGAGAAAAGAGAAGACTCTGTTCACATTCATCTGTGGGGATTCAGCAATTAAATCAATTTGATTAACCAAAGACCCATTCTGCTGTGTATTTACATACTGTAATTACGAATTGGCAAATAGCGGGAAAAGTAGGAGCGTGGGATAATGTGTTTTTATATCAGTTGTTTCAATACAACGCCTGTAATACTTCTAAATAAACAGTCAGATCTATTCACTGTCTCAGCACTCCAAATGGGTCAGATGAAGCAGTGGTTTTTATGGAATTTAGGCTGTCTGAGATTTCAACCTAGCATTCAGAAAATGAAAACATTATTGATATTTAGCAAATCTTCAAAAACCAGTAGTACAACTCCTAAGAATAGTTTTGTCCCATCTTCTGGAGTCTGAATTTTCTTCTGACTACTGTGCCATCATGTAACAGTCAGTTTACTTCAAACTTGACAAACATCCAGGTTTGATCAGATCAGTTTGGTTTCCAAAATATTTGGTTGAGCTCATATTGCAGCTTGGGCTACAGAAAATTGAGTAATGCCCGTATTGAAGAAGGCTGTGAGGAGACAAGCTGACAGGCTAAATAAACAAGGACTGCAGTGTGAAAGCTTAGTTGCCAGGCTCTGACTGAGTGGTTTCCCATGTGCTTCCAGTCCAAGCTGAGGAAGGAGCATTTAAGGGCATTGAGGGAACGTAACTGCTTTGTAGACTTAACAGTCTTAACAGAGACCTGCAAGGGTCAGACACAGAGATCTTCACATTTGGTTACTAATGTATTGCGCAAAACTATTGCGCAAAACTATTTGTATTACTTCTCAGCTCCTTCCTTATTGATCTAGTGTAACTGCTGAGAGGGAAAGGAAATGTGGAACCACTGAAGTGCTACCATACGCATCTATGTAAATGATCAATAACACTAAATCATACCAGAACATGAGTCTTGATTAACACATAGTCCCTTGTGTTTGAAAGAGCTCTGACTTTACCACAGAAGACAGTCTCTGTTTTGAACTCTGAATTGAAACAAAAATGAACTCCAGCCTGAACTGATAGTACTAGTACTGATAATAATATGTACTTTTTGTATCACCCAAATAAAAATGTGACACTTCCCACCAATTTTTGCATCTAGGCCATAGCTTCTGTTTGAAATGTTACCATCTCTTTAAAAATATCCAATGTATTTACCTAAATATATATATATAATTTAAGTTATTCTACTATTTCTTTACACTATGAATGAAGCTGCATGTCTTGATTTAAGACACAAGTCACAGTATCTTTTTGGATTTAAAGTTCACAAAGAAACTACCACATCCATTTCAATAGTTAATTTCATTTGCTCTTAAAATCAGAGATTATTTTCAGTTTGTATTTGTGTAGCTTCAGCTCCTTGTTATTATGCCTTTATCTACTAGATTAAAGAACCCATTATGAGAAACAATGCAGGTAATTTTAGACTGTTGTCATCTTATTTCTTAACCTTTTTATGTAAAGGAAACAAATATATCCAATTACTGTTGAGTAGGTTTTCTAGGCTTCAGATAATCTACCTTCCTTTCAATCCTTGTCACTTTGACAACAACCTTTTCTGAAATGGAGGTAAAAGGCCCAAATCTATCTCAGGATCTCCAGTTTCCACTGGGCGACAAATCTGGAAGTCCTTGCTCCAAGATGGAAGTAGCCACCTTGTTTCTGGAAAACTGGGCTTGTGCCAGACTGTGTTGAAGTTACTGTGTTATGTCATTGAAATGGACCCTCTGCCTTGCATGCTACTGTAAATGACTGCTTATATTATCATACATTTATAGTGCAACATATAGTTTTTGCTTCTTCTGTCAATTTTACTAGCAATAATTCCAGAATTTTTTTAAAAATATTGAAAATCACTAGGTTTGGAATAGATATTTATGAAATCCTCAAACTGAAAATTTCCTGATTATTATTACTTTCTGATAGTTTTTCTTGTGCTGTATATCTATATTTTTTTATTATTTACTCTTTACCTTGCTTTCCAAAGTGATCTAATGTGCAGCTATGAGAGATCTGGTAGCCTATTGTAAGCTTGTCTTTCTTGCCTCTATTTTTCTTCCTTTAACATTTTTTTCTGCCTTATGAGTTCACAAAGGAATGCTTATGTTTGCATACAGCTATGGCTGTCCTTCTACAACATAGTAGGCATAAGTTTATCCACAGAACTACACAAAATTCTGGATAAAAAAGCTGTTATTTTTCCAGAACTGAGAAGAGGAAAGGAAAATTACTACAGAAAGTCTACCAGAAAGGTCTCTTTCTGAAGTCTTATCTTTCTATTGAGTCACTAAAGATCCTCAGCCTTCTATTTCTGAGATGCTGCAATGTGGTTTATTTTAGGAACTGAAAGGAAAAAATGTTTGCCAAAGATTCAATGAGAATAATATTGCTCTGGTTTAAAGGGCAACAGATTGCTAGGAAGTCTATCTATATGACTACGCAGTCCTACCTGAACTACATAATGATCCCAGGCTTGTAGATGCCATACTTGCTAACTCGTCAGATTTGTGTTCATGCTCAATATGTTACGAAATGCTAAATCTGTTTGTGCTGTTGAAATCAGTTGTATTTTGGTTGAGATGTGATTGAAGAATTTGCCACTTTTCTGCCTTGTATCTTTCCACATGAACATCACTTTCTCATCTGAGTGTGTACTCTAGCAAATGAACTTCACTGGGTCAGCTTTGCCTTTAAGCAGATTGGAAGCTCTCCCACTGCCATTTATAAGATGGTAGGGAGCTAGGAGTGGTATTCCTTAAGATCTCAGTTACTTATTAGATCTCTAATTACTATCTTACAGCAAAGATCTGATCTATAGCACCACTAGAACTAGCTCTCCATCTCTTATTTTTAGGCACACATTGCATACAGTTCAGACTACTGACAGGAGCCTACCAAACCTCCTATACTGCCCTACCTTGCACATTTCCACAGCAGAAACTCTCCGTTGTGGATGCAAGACATTTCAGGTCTTTAAAAATCACAGACTCCCATAATCACAGAATGACTGAGGTTGGCAGAAACCTCTAGACATCATCTGCTCAAGCAGGAGGTCCTTTATCCAGCTGCCCAGGATCATGTCTGGACAGCTTTTGAATATGTCCAAGGAAGGAGACTTCACAACCTCTCTGAATGTCTCTAGAGACATTCTCAGTGTGTTCTTCATGAATCTCTCCACTAAAAGACAGTGCATGTCAACAATGCCTCTTCCTTGAAGATAAACATAAAGCGGCCTGTCTCTAAGCTTACTTCTCGGCATGTCTGCTTGAGGGCTGAGGATAGCCTCTCTTTTAAAGGTGTCGAGTCTATGGAAACAGTATTTTTCCTCATAACTTTTCTCTTGATCCTGTACCAGTGGAGCTCTGTTATAAGCCATTTCCTAAAAAGCTGTAACTTCCAGGATGATAGATTCTCAGTAACTAGCCCACTCTTTATTTCAGTAAAAGGGTAGCCTAGTTTTCACATGGTCATATTCTTGTCTGGATCACTACTCATCCTTAAGCCTAGGACAGTGGCAGTGAGTCCATAGTAAACATTTCTCATATTTTGACGTAGTTTTAGTATGTAATAGTGTCATTTTATTGGAAGACAGTCACAAAAAAGGGACTGTATGGACTGTAGTCCAGTAGGTCAGAGTCAAAACTTGAAATTATGTAGATATCTAGCTGAGAACAAAGAGAATTCAGGAAGGAGTAAAAAACCTTAATTTACTTATATTTGTTTAATAAGGAAGAGAAGCAGGTAGGGACTGTTAAAATCATAGAATAAGAAATTTAGCTAATGGTCTCATGTGACTTTCATTTACACTTTTTTCCTCTAAATAGATTTTGTTCTGAAACATTTGAAAGTTCAATTTATGGAGCTAGAAATATTATCTTTTCTTTCCTGCAGATTGCAGAATCATGTAAACTTCCAGAATGACCTCAACTACTAGACTGAAGTGAGGACAAAGATGCAAAAATGCACCGTAAGTAATAGGAGTAAAAATATGCAGATATTATTGAAAAAAACCCCAAAAGGCAGGATTCACATCTACAAATACATGCTGCTTCTTCAGTTTTTCTGTTACATGTAATAGTTTAAACAATGCATATTGAACACTTGATTTTGAATAAATGAGGTATGTGACTAAAATACCTTTTTTATTAGAAGATTTCTAGGTCACTACAGTAAAAAGTGCATCAGTGATAAGGAGTATTTGCTGTGTTGATAGTCCTCTGAGCATCTTCAATGAGTGCCTGACTGGAGAATGAGAAACTGTTCTGTTGCCAGTTTTCAGTAACCATATGTTGTGTGTCTCCTGAATACTGATTGCAGAGAGGTGTTTTGGATCTTCTAGACATCAGTGAAAGAAAATATTTCTAGTTTCAGAAGAAAAAAAAAAAAGGCGAGTAGACCTTTATGAACATGTTTAATTGCTCTGTTACCAGCAAAACCTGCTGGGTGATGAATCTTCTTGTGTCCTTGGTCAAAACCAGTCTTTTTTCATTACCATATCCTTATCCCAAAATCACCAGATAAGAATACAGTTGTTGCTGTGGCACTTATATGCATCTTGGTTACCTTGAATAGGTATTTTGTCTTACATCACTAACATGTTCACATGTCATTATGTGAGCTGGTGTGGTTGACTCAATGTACCTGCTCCAGCTGGTCTTGAGATTCAGTGAATAGTCAACAAAAACAGTTGCAACAGTTTTTTAATTCCTCTGGTCATAGAGGTTGCAAACGTAATTATATTTTCGCATCGTATTTTATTGTTTTACACTGAACAGCAAAAAAATGTTCAAGTCCCTCTTGTCATGGGAAATAAAGAAGGACTAAAAGGCTGCAACTGATACTCTTTTTATTGCAATTGTTGACTCCTGAAGAGCAGGTCTGACAGAATTTGATGAGGTCTTAGAACAAATCTCATACTAAAACGTAGAGGTTAGGATTTTCTGTGCATAAAGCTCATTTTGTCATATTGGCAATATCCTCAAATGGCAGTAATCAAGGGATGTGACATAACTAAAACCCTAGCTGTAGCCTGTGGATCAGAAAATATAAAACTAATCTCAAAATGGTTCAAGGTCTTCTGATAAAAACAGGATGAGCTAGCATCTGTTGTCATCCAGTCCTGAAAGTTGCTACCTCTCACTGTAGAAAATGACATAGGTTTATGCTCAGGCGTAATTAGACTTCACTTTTAAGAAAACAGTTATTTGAAGGGAATAATGTTTTTTTCAACACATTTATGGTTGAGAATTTATGTGCTAAAATATATATTTAGATACTCTTCTTTCTCATTGTCTTGTTTTTGAGACAAACCGGAATCTATTTTTTTCTCTGTCCTTCTAGGAGGACTAGGAAATCTTTAAGGAATCTATAACATAGGAGCAAAATAGTAGAGAGGTCTCTTGTGTTTCTATTGTCTAGTTGTCTCCTTTGAGGGCTTAGGTCTGTGTTTTGTATTTTGAATGTTATAGTTCTCATATATTCATTCTAATTGCACAGTTCTAGAATATACAGTTAACCCATTCTATTTTAGTCTTTACCTATATTTTGTCTTTCTGAAAGGTTCTTATTTTCAAATAGTTTTTATTTATTATTAATAATTTCTCCCTTTAAGAATACCCACCTTGACCATATTTTCAAATATCCTATTTTGGCTTAAATATATGAAAGTAGGAAACATCACCATAACTTGCAGTATTTCACTGTATTTACAGTATTAGAGAACTCTCAAGAGATGCCATCTGAGGAAGTTTAGCACAGTGAGAGCTAGCTCAAAGGCATCTAGAGGCTACGACAGTAAAAAAAAATGTAACTGTGGTACAACATAGTTTTAATCATTCAAAGCAAATATCTGGCTCTATTTCCTCAGGTGATTAATCTCCTAGCCCCACTGCTAAACACTAGCATACCAAAATTTACACTGAAAAGGCAGAACAAGAGACTTTGGGAGAAGAAACTCCTTCTCTGGGTTCTTACTGTTGTTAAAGTATCAAGTATTGACACTGACAATGGCACTACACCCATATGGCCCACTTAAGCAACTTGAAAAGTTAAAACTTGTATTAGATAGAATTTTAAAACTGGGGATTAGAAGCCACATATTTGACTCACTTACTATGTTTTTCATATCACTTTCATAAAGCAGAGGGAATGAACAGTAATACAACTGGCCACAGAAAAATTCCTGAAGTCTGAAATTTTCTATCAAGCCTAAAGTGAAGGGTTTTTTTCTATTGTTTTACTTTATGTCCTATCATAGAGGAATTCTGTGATTTTGATAAGATATGAAAGTCAATAGTTAACTTTCTACTGTCCTTTAGTTCTCTCTTGCATGATACCATGAACATGGAAAATATGCAATATAGACCTTATTGAGGCCTTTCAATACTTAAAGAGGGCCTATAAGAAAGATGAGGACAATCTTTTTAGCAGGGCCTGTTGTGACAGGACGGGAGTTAATGCCTTTAAACTAAAAGAGGCTAGATTTAGACTAGATATAAGGAAGACTTTTTTTGCGAGAATGAGAATGGTGAAACACTGGAACAGGCTGCCCAAGAGGTAGTACAAACCCCATCCCTGGAAACATTCACAGTCAGGTTGGACAGAGCTCTAAGCAACCTGATCTAGCTAAAGATCATAGAATCATAGAATGGTTTGGGTTGGAAGGGACCTTAAAGATCATCTGGTCCAACCCCCCTGCCATGGACAAGGACACCTCCCACCAGACCAGGTTGCTCAAAGCCCTGTCCAGCCTGGCCTTGAACACTTCCAGGGAGGGAGTATCCACAACTTCCCTGGGCAATCTGTGCCAGTGTCTCACCGCCCTCACAGTAAAGAATTTCTTCCTAATATCTAGTCTAAATCTACCCTCTTCCAGTTTAAAGACATTATCCCTCGTTCTATTGCTACCTGCCCTTGTAAAAATCCCTCCCCAGCATTCCTATAGGACCCCTTCAGGAACTGGAAGGCAGCAATAAAGTCCTCCCGGAGCCTTCTCTTCTCCAGGCTGAACAGCCTCAACTCTCTCAGTTGGTCCTCGTAGGGGAGGTGCTCCAGCCCTCTGATCATCTTTGTGGCACTCCTCTGGACCCGCTCCAACAGCTTCATGTCTGTCTTATATTGGGGGCCCCAGAACTGGATGCAGTACTCCAGGTGAGGTCTCACTAGAGCAGACTAGACGGGAAGAATCACTGCATGGAGGCTGGACTAAATGACCTTTAAAGCTCCCTTCCAACCCAGAACATTGATTCTATGATTCTATGATGTTATGCTATGATAGGATGGTATCCAGCTGGCAGAGTCTTAAAGAGTCTTGAAATAACAGATTAGAGAAAACCAAAATTGCCTGAAACACAGGATGACAAATATATGCTCTGCTGCTGAGCAAGTTAAAAAAAAAAAAGGATGAAAATTGAAAATCCAAGTCAAAATGAACCACAGAGACATGAAAAGTCACCAAAGCTGACTCCAACCTT
Organism: Mesitornis unicolor; assembly: GCF_000695765.1. Lineage (NCBI taxonomy): Eukaryota > Metazoa > Chordata > Aves > Mesitornithiformes > Mesitornithidae > Mesitornis > Mesitornis unicolor. The sequence continues at coordinate 49,538 of NW_010205198.1, read as the reverse complement.
GTGAAGCAGAGCTTCCTAATATCCCTCTGTAGCTAGAAATGCCAGAGTCCTCTCTAAGGTGTGGTTCAGAGCAGGTATTTGAGTGGCTATGAATCTCTCTTTACAGCAGATTCGGTTCTCAAGGAGAAGCTTAGGAAGGAGAAAGTTTGGGTTAACTTGCTAAAGGTTAAGGCTTTGTGAGCACTTCCATTCAGTTGTCTCTTAGGTGTGGAATTCCTATCCTCTGTGTTGTAAGACAGTTACTTTTAATTTCGGTTCCAATATGGAGTAACCAAAATGATTTCCAGCTAGGGACACATAGGTCTGGACTACAGGCTAGCGCACATCAGCGTATTTCCCTCATAGAGAAACCAGATTTGTGCTATGACTACTCTAGCTTGCACTTGCTTCCAAGGCATGCTTCTCTGGTGTATCTCAACAGGCCTGGTAGCTTCAGATATGCTCCATAACTGCATATCCTACTCTGCATACCCCACTCTTGGCACCACGTACATAAAGCATTGTAAAAAGGTGTGAAACAGTTCACCTCTGCATGCAGGCAGCTTATACAAGCTATGGCTCAGGTACAGAAAACTATGGCCCCAGGCTTGGAAGAAGGTAGGGCTCCAGGCAACATCTTTATACCTGTGGCTTTGTGCTTGGGAAAATCTCTGAGTCGCATGCCAAAATGGCCAAACATGTGCATTAAAAGAAAGCTAGTTATCTGATTTCATGTTTGTATGTAAGGCAGCCAGCATCCCCAGCACTTATAAACTTTATTTGGAGCTGTGTGGGAACACCACCTGCTCATGCTGCTCCAAGAAATTCCACTCAGAACATTCAGAAGCAGCTGGGATGTGAATATTTTATTCATCTCATCAGAAGCTGAAATTAGGATTGAAAACATAGATCATGTATTCTACTGACATTCCAAGAAAATATTTATTTCTTAATATTTGTTGTTCAGTGAGATATCACAAACTGCTTATCATTTCCAGCTTGTTTATGCTATGGGTTGATGTGGTTTAGATTAAACTTTGCAAGTGACTTTAAGATGGCAAATTTACCATTATTCAAGCCTGCTGACCTGGAGCTAAAGTACAAGGTGCAACTGGAAGTAATCATTTCCATTTTGACAAATGGTCATACAGCATATAGTGCTATACAGCATTGTGGGTGTGGGAAACAATTGTCTTAGTTTCATAATTGTATTAGTCTTCTGCTCTGTAATTTTAGAAAGCATAATAATTACAAAATTCCACCTGTCCCAGGAGGGAGTAGAGTGAGGACTCTGCAACTGCTAGCAGTAAGTCCACTGAACACACTGTGCAGTAGCTCAAGTAGCAGCACATTTTACTTTGTACAGACATAAGGGGAAGCAAGATTCAACACACAGCAACTTTTCCTCAACTACAAAGAGCTAGTAAAGCCTAAGGCTTCTTTTGATGTCTCTCAGTTCTTGAAAAATTGGGTTCTTGTGCTGTCCTAAATCCTTTTACCTTTATCTAGATCTGCTACATACCATGGGCTACTACTTATTTTCTACTCATAAATTAAAGGATTGACTGTAACAATGATTTCTGGAAACATTTTACCCAAATACCAGATCAGACAAGGGTGGATTTCCATTCCTCCCCTATTGTAATGAATAGCTACTTAGTGAAATTTACTTCATTCCTACTTGGATGTTCTCCTAAAAATGACTACACCTACTACAACTGCTAGCTGTATTTGGATGCACAGCCGGGTTGAGATCAAAAAGGCTTGTTAATTTTTCCTGAAAAAGTGGCAATAGAAAGACAAAAATTAAGATCACAAAAGTACAAAAGCACCTTAATAGTTCATCTGAACAGGTCAAGCTACTGATATGAAACCAGAATCTCTCTAGAAATACTAATTTAGTAATTCCTGTGTGGATAGGTATCATTGATTTGAGTACCTCATTAGAGTAAGTGCCTCAAAAGTGCAATTACTCCTCACTGGTTGAAAAATGGAAAACAAGAGATGTTAAATTCATTGAAGATTTCCCCCTCCCCCTCTTTTTTTCTTGTTCGTCTTTCTCCATGTGCTCATGTATAAAAATTTCTGCTCAGAGCCCTGAGACCAAAAGTAGTATGGTTATGTTTGGAGAGGAAGCCAGACTTATCTCTGAGGAAGTAGAATACTTGTAGTCAAAATCAATTTTTTGAGTAATCTATTCTACAAAACAGCCAGTGTTGGCAATTCCAGATTGCTATTAGTTGAGACACTTGGCTTCTTTAAGAAATGTTTTCTATTTTGCATACTCAGGTCAATTTTATACTGTGCAATCAACCTGGGCTAAGTACCTTACATAGTCCCCCGATGAAGTACTTGACTACCATTTACTCTACAATGTACTTCTTGTTTCCTTTGAGGCAAAGAAGTGCCATTATCCACATTACATTTGTGGAACATTGAGGTACAAGCAAATATCAATTCCTGAAAAAAGTCTATGGTAGAGGAGGGGTTGGTCCTTGCTCCATGTGCCTAATCTTCTCGAGGCAAGGATAAAGGTATAGGTGGAGAGGACCCAAAGACTGGCCATTCTTTTGCATAGATCAGAAAGAACCTTTTGTGATTATATCCCAGTCCTTTGCAATTACATCCCTGGTTGTTTTCCCAGGGCATTCGCAGAGAGATGGTGGTGGGCATGAACTATCTAATCTAAACCATAATGTAGAAGACTGAACACTTGGAGAAATTCATGCCTGCTTTTTGAAATTTCCCTTGTGCCAGCATAGTTCCAGCTCCGTGTCTGCTTGTGGCAGTAACTAATGCCATAGGTTGATCTTTAGTAGGTAAAATTAAAATCATCTGCACAGGCTTAGAAGGCTTACACTGCTTAAGCACTCTATGGCATTGGATACTTCTGAAAACACTTGAATATCTTAAAAACACAACAACAAAAAAAACCACAGTAACTTCGCTTCTTGATAATTATCAGTAAATTGTAACTATTATTAGAACAGCATAAACACATCAAGAGCTGGAACCTGCCAGATCTCCTCCAGCCTGAATTTGAATGTGGATTCCAGGCCTCCTCTGTGGAAAGTCTGAATGTGTAGAGTGTGAGTGTGCACTTCTTGATCTCTTTTAATCAAAAGAAAAATGGATAATGTAATAGCAGAGTTTTGAGAAAGAATGCAAATTGCTGTGTATTGCAATGAAATGTTTCCTCCTTAGGATCAGAGTGCTTGGTAAGACTCCTCTGCATGAGCTGGAGCTGATATGTGAAGCTTTCACTTGCATAAAGGCAGATAGGCTAGAGCTCAGCTGGGCCAACCTTAGGGCCTGGTTCTTCAGTACTTAATCAGGCAAAGCACCTGCAGAAGTCAGAGAGGTTTGCCCCTTAATGAGAATTACCTGACTAAATCTCCCTGTGCAGGGCTGGCAGTGTAATCCTGCTGCAGTAAAATGATACGTAAGGGTCCCTTAATAAAAGTCTTAATTTGCTTTGACCACTGCTAGCATTTTAGGTCCACAATGGCCTTGGAAGTTATTGGTTGTGCTTTGTTGGCCAGCACATTACGTTCAGAGATAATTCTTCTTCAGTGCTCTCTGCTGAAATCCACTCGTCCTTTCTGCTGCATTCAGCCTTTCTTCCACCTCTGTCACTCTTGTGGGGATGAGAGGGTCTGGGACTGCCTGCCTTGTCCTTTATTCTTCCTATGGAAGTAGCAATAAAAAAAAAGGTCATATTTTATTACCAGAAAAGATTAAATCATACTACAAATTAAAGAGAAATACATATTACAAAAATACAATTAAGGGCTCAGACATTTGATCAAAGTTACCACAGGGCAAAAAGAGTTGCTATGTCAGCTCAACCACAGTAGATTTGTAAGCTCTCTCAGCCTTCAACAAAGAAGAGACAATTTGTCCTAGAGCAGCCTCAAGTGAAAAAAAGAAGTGTTAAGTTTCGTTATTTCACATTTTCCTTATGTTTCAACTATGATGTTACCATGGCTTACCTAATAGTTTGTTGAAAAAACGTAACTTGACCACAAGACTGAGAGCACCTCATATGACTCAAAGGTGGGAATACATTAGCACAGATCTCCCAAACTTCTTTTGTCTGGTTTACTTTCTGTTTTGCTAAGCCATTTTTGATCAGCAAGATATCTTATTGGTTCAGGGAAAAACCAAGCAAGCAAACAAACAACAAAAAAAAACAAACACCAACCAAAAAACAAAACAAATCCAACAGTAAAATAGTCTGTTAAAGCAAAGGCTGCATTTTTTATAGATATAACAACAGAACTAGGGGAAACAATAACTAAGTAGTTCATCTCTTCATAAATCTGTCAGTATACGCTGTCTACAGCTGCCAAAACAATGGCCATAAAGCAGAGCAGTGCTTAATATTGTTAAGTCTGAAATACAGATGCAACAAACAATTACCAATATTGCTACATAATCCTACCTAGCCAAGTCTCCTGGAAAATCTGCTCAGAGCAGATTTCCACGACTGACACCGCTGACACCGATACTGTGGAGAAACTCTTTTTTCCAGCCCACTAAGAGTGACCTAGCCAAAATGCATTGCAAGCTGAGGACTCCGGCAGGAAGAAACAAACTTGATGCCAATGAGCAATCTGAGATGAAGAATGAGTAGAGCAAAGAAAACAGCACTGAGTGACCTGTGAAAAATAGTAAGACCTCCAAGAATTGCCTGAGCTCCACCTGGGTGTGAGGCTGCTCATGATAAAGAAGAAACAGTTTTCCATTCCTTCCTGTGCCTGCTACGTGCCAGGTCCTCCAGCTCACACACTGTCTAGCACAGGACACCATCTCATCTCAAGTGACAACAGCCTTCATAGTGACATTAGCACTTCTTTGGACAGCTATTTTTATACAGGAGTACTTTAAATGTAGCAAATAAAGCTGACCACAAATTCCAATTAAGTAGCCAATGCACTTGACATACTTTAATACCTTTGCTGTAACGTGGGTGACATAGCAGTCTTTCTAGCATTTTCCACCTAGATTTCAAAGTGGACACAAAGTTGGAATTGTAATTCATGACTGTAATGATTCAGAAAGAAGCACAATTACCTATGTTTACTTCAAAGTACGTACTCAGAAAAGCAGGACTTCTCTTGTTTGTGGAAAAGACCTATTTTCAGGGCTGCGAGTTAGGGATCACTCATCACATCTGTTGCTCTACTGCAAAAAACGGGTTGTATTTTGTGACCGCAGACTGTATCAGCAAATACAGATGCTCAGCTCAACTCTGATGAATTTCTGTCCCGTTTCCCTGTCTACACTTCCATCAAAATTCTTACCCTAACTTGCTGAAGTTGACCTGCAGGTACCCACATACTGGAAAATCAGAGAAAGCTGCCAAAAGGATTAAAATAAAAAGAGATAATGATATATATAAAAATGTGTGTGTGGTATATATATAATGTTAACTTCCTGAGTTCTTTCTGGAGTATACTGAATTGCCTGCAGGGGTCACTGTGACCTCCTCAGGCCTCTTCAGTACTTCTGAATTCCAAACAGCCAACACTTAAAATTATCTAAATACAAGAAAAAAGCTTTTTTTTTTCTTTTTGTACAAGATTATTATCCCACTCTCAATGCTTATTCCAAGAACTTTGACAAATAGAAATAATTATTTTCTCTGATGTCTTGGGGAATGGGGCAACTGCATGATTCACTAGCAGAACTTAAATTTGACCCTCTCCACTTGTCCCCCCTGCTTCTCCTAAGAGAAAAACGGAAAGGTCCTGAAAGCTATTTCAGGGTAATTATGGACAGAAGATAGCTGAGCAATCTAGATGATACCCCAAAAACTTGCCTTACCCCAACCACTCCAGTGTTTCTGCCACTGATGCCTGTCAGTCCCTCGCAGACTGATTGCACATGTTAATGTCCCTTATGCTGGCCCTTCTTCCACTACTTTTGTGCAGCAACAGTACAATAATTTTCCTGTACAGTGACTCTCTGTATCCATAAAAGAAGGGGTTGGGATTTTTTAGTGAAGATCACATCCCAAAGTCTTTGCTCAGTCTTTACCACTGCAAAATCTCATTCAAATCAATGGATATTTGCATGAGAAAGCACTCACTTAAAATTAGTCCTGAATAAAATAGGGTTTGGTGAAGGAAAGGGGGAGGTAGTAGTGGGGAGTAATAGGTACTTTTATAGATTAACAGCACAACAGTTGATGTAGTTTGTTATGATTCACTGAATCGTATTATTTAGGTTTTCAGGTTATTTGGGTGTTGAAGCAAATTGAACTCTTAAGGATTTTACTATACATGTTTCTTAATGTTTCCAGACTTTGCTTGCAAGTACATTGTTTTTGTTAATAAAATATTAATAAAATCAAGATAAATCAAGCATGTTAGATCATTCAGCTAGGAAACAAACAAATGCAACTCCACTGCTCACACCCAGGCCAGTATGGTTCTCTGTTATCAAAGGTGCTGGACACATTGCTTGCCAATGATCTAGCTGATGACAGTGTACCAGTGAGGACAGAATAAAAAAAATGTATGGGGGCAGGAGGGGTGAAAGAAGGGAGAGAGAGAATGGAAAAAAAAATCTAAAACTTTAGGTCAAGCACTTCCCACTACCACATAAATATCAATTTGAACTATTTCTTATTCAAAGGTGCAAGGACCCAATATTTACCACTGACACTTAACAAGAGGTAATAACTTGATACTGCCCCCCCGCTATGCTCCGTAAGTGACAAGGGATGACAGTGGCAACAGTGCATGTAGGGACCAAAGGTGTCTCTGCTATAGCCCTTTTTCTGGTTGAAAATCATGTATTTTACTCCTTATCCACATAAAGCTCTCCTGCTTATGCTTTATGCTGATGGAGTGAATTTCACCCTACATAATTTCGCCTACCCTAGCTCAAGTCACTTAGGAAGCCTTTATGTAGATTTTACACTTAATTAACATAACCTCATCAGACTTGGTATTTTCTGGAATTTATACAAACTGGATGTCTTAAGAAACCCCGACTGGAGACGAAGATGTAAGGATTGCTTTATTGAGAGAGGGGAAGAAAAATATTGTATACAGCAATAAGGTGAAGAAAAACTTGTATTAGAAAATGGATTTAATGGGTTAAGAAGTCACAGAACTTTGACAAAGCACAACTTTACTAATACAAATAAGAACCCTGAGCTGCATTTGAATTCACATCACACCACACCTGGTAAGAATTAGTCTAGCACAGCATCATCAATCATAGTGTGGTTGTCAGTTTTGACATCCTTTAAGTCTACGTTGTGTGCTTAATGACTACATTACAGAAAATGTAAACAGACACCAAACATACAGGTATGCCCTATATTTTTTAAAAAGATGCTGTATATTTAAAAATAATAAAGAAGCACCCACAGTGTTTTGTATAGAGAGTAAGTGAACTGTAAAGCAAGCTGTCATAAAATAATCAGAAAAAGGTTTCTAAAAACAGAGAATTAAAAAATGAAAAAAAGGTGCAACATTTAGGAGCTTTGATTGACTCAAACTGAGAAAACATTGGTTAATATTTAGAGGTAATAAAAACTCCCTTTTATTTTGCTATTATATATATTCTCTCTCAAAAATATCCTGCAGAGTTTAAATATTATATTTACTATACATCCTGTGAATTTTTCAGTTTGATATTGTGACCATGATTTACTAATAAGGACTCTGGAGTCACTTGTGAGCCCATTACAAGCCCTGTTTTAATAATTCATAAGGGAAAAACATGCTGAAGAAGTGCTTGGGATCATGACCTAAGTGAAATGCTTGAGTTCAAACTAAAAATCTCCCAAATTCCATTTTTATTATTAGCAGATTTCCAGAATTACAACACTTACAAGAAAGCCTTCAGTTCTGTGACTCAGAAGGTTGCCCAGGTATTAGGAATATAAGGCCCCTTGTCTCATTTTCTTGTGTGATTTGTGATTAAAACTTCTACAGACTTGAGAGAGTGCAGGATCAGGTCCCTCAGCAATTCATTCAGGGGGAAGCTTAATTTGAGATTTTAGTGAGTGTTTATTTTCTGGCTCAACAGCAGCATATTTTGGAGGTGGGAAAAATGTATGCAAAGAAGGGTCAAAATCCAGATGTAAGAATGAATAGCAAGAATACATTCAAAGGGTGCAGGAGGAGTGAGAACTGTAAATACATGTCTGATTTGGTCTGTGAAAAGTAATGCTACCTCTTTACTGAAACTGCATTGTATGTTCTTGTGGTATGTATGTAACTGTAGAAGAATGAAAAAGGTTTTAAAATAAAAAGACCTCACTTTTTCTTTGTAAGTTAGTTTCATTAAGTTTCCAAAGTAAAAATAAGAGACCGAAAACAATACTCTATTTTAATTCAATTGAATAATCTCCCTCATTTCTGTGATCTATCACTCACAGATAAGATGCACCTTGTGAATTTTATTATTTCTACAAAATATATCTTATTCAATTAGCAACTGTCAGTGAAAGAAATAGACAATAAACCTCCAGATCTGATTATAATGGAAAGAAATGTTGAGTGAAATGCAAGATATTGAAAGCTGTTACATTTCTTTGAAAATGAGCATTCTTACAGAAATTACTTTCAAAGTTTTATACAGTACGTGAATCAAAGGCCCAAAGTTGGTTTGATTTTAGTATCAGGAGCAAAAATTAAATTAAGAAGTGCCTCAGATATCTGTATTTTTAATTTAGGCATTTGTTTTTAGGAATAATAATGTTTCAAAGCTTCGAGGTAATTCACATGTCTTTTTGGAATTTTGATTTATTCCTTTAGGATCCCTCATTCAGTTTCAGAACAAGACAAAATAAGAAAAAGAGAAGCACTCTTATCCAAACTTTATTGAAACATAACATCCCAAGGAAAAAAAGTCACGTTTCCATTTATCTCAATTTGTACATGAGAATTTTATTATGACAGCATATCTTAGATAAAATAATACCATTAAAATACTTTTACATGTTTGCTTATCACAGCTCTGGATGATTATTTAAAAGCTGAGATGCTTTCACAAATATATGTGGGTGGCGCACCAACAAAGTATTGAATATTAATTACTATTTTTATAAAGCAATTCTCATAAGTCTTTGGTCTATGCCAAGAGTCCTTACTCAAGCAAAACAACTTGAATGCTGTGGGAGTTTTACCTAGCTCAGTACTTTAATCTCCTTAGAGATCAATAAATAATTAAAAATTTTATCATATGAGCTACTGTGTTTTAAAATTTACTTCTTTTAAATTAATCTTTGTATTACTTGTTGGAGAAATGGTGAAGAATTTCTCCCCTGCCTTTGTGCCTGCACCCCCTCAGAAAAACCTGTGCAAACAGCATCCTGCAATGTTGCCCCCATCCCTAGTTTGGTTCTGAAATAGTCCCATTTTTGGATTGCTTTTCCTTTAACAACCTGATTACATTGCACAATTTACTTCCACAGTTCCAGCACTCCTCATTACTAATTCCAATAGCACAAACTTGCCAGAACCCCTGAGAAGCAAACCTTCAAATCTAGAATTAAATAACAGAATATATTACACATTGGACATTTGCAGGGAAACTTTACTTGAGGGAAAATAAATACAAACATCTTGTTCTGTGATCTGTAAGTAAACTACTTTAACCGCCGTGCTGCTCCTAGAAAGGCTTCTGAGAATTACGCCTTTCAAGCAAAAGTTTTAACAGTGTGTTTCTGAGGCCGGCACATATACTTCATACAGTACTAATAAAGGGTTTTCTGAATTAATGAAAATGTACCATGTTCACATATAATGAATAAGCACCTAATTAAAAGCACAGTAAAGCCAGGAGCATAGATATTGGTTTTTTTATATTAATATCTATTGTATTACTTTAGCCTTTAATGTGAACCTCTTCAGCTGACTGATGCCCAAAGGGGAGCTAACAAATCGCTCAGCTGGTGGCTGACACTGGTCCTGAAGAAAGCTAGTAAGGAACACTTTGCAGTCTTTCAGAGCCTCTACACCAGCTGTCACCCAGCTATGGGTGCTGAAAAGCTCCTGTCACTTCATCCAAAGGGATTTACTTGGTCAGAAGGAAAATTTAAATACAAAGCATGCAGCTAAGAAGCTAGTGAAAAGGATTATGAGTGCACAAGAGCACATGTGTATAAGACACTAATACATCTTTAGGAAATTTCAGATCCCCAAAGCCAGGATTACTGCCAGAGGCAGGGTGGTATACGTATGCTGGGACCTTTACCGTTAGAGTTATTATCTCCTAACTATTCAACTTTATAGGTCTTTCATCATGTGGTGGTGGGGAAGAGGAGGAGGTTGTTTTAAAAAATGCTGCCCTTATCTTCAATAGAGTAAGGAAAGACATTCCTTATGCATTATTCTGCAGAATTCACCTGCATGCAAAACACTCTATAGCTTTTAGTTATAGTCTGACGTTTAATTTGCGTGTATGTGCACACGCATCATTGTCCAAATGGACCCAAATGTCCAGCTTAATTGTTTAATCATGACTAAAGCAAACAAAGCACAGTGTCTCCCGGTCACGATCAGAGCTGCTGAGCAGAGGAGATGAAGAGGGAGAAGAGGTGCATGACAGGAGCAACCTGCCCAGCCAGAGGAAGGTCTCAGACTCTGATCTGGCCATCTTTGCAAATTGGCACTCAAGAAAAGGACACACTAGACGTGCTAGCTAAGCTTGAAGGGGAATGACAGTGGGTAAAAAACCACTGTGCGACAGACAGTTGAAAATGCTGTGCTGGAAAGAGTTCAGGGAGGGCAGTTGAATCCCAACTCTAGCCTTCTTTTCTTGTTCCTTTTTTTCTTTTTCTTTCATAAACGTCATTTTAAAATCACCAGAGGGAAAAGGAAAGGAAAAGAAAATGTGAAACAGAAGAGTAATGTCTGTAAAAACTTACATTTTTAGCCAGCTTAACATTCCAGTCAAACTCGACTCGGAGCAGCACCCATGCCGGCTGGCCTGTGGCGAGGTGCTGTTATTCTACGTTAATAAAGCCCCTAGCCTGGCCTGCTGGATGCGGGGCAGTTGATCATAATGCCAAGTTGTTTAGAGGAGGAACGGAAAGCAAGACCACAGCACAAGACGCCGGCTACTGCTGCCGAGCCCCAGGGGAGGGTCATGCGAGTTGTGGCTGCTGTTAGCTTGGGCGCGCAGCCCTGGCTTGGCCCCCGGCGCAGGCGGGCGGCGTGACAAATCCGGGGGAGCTCATGGGGGGAGAAGAGGCAGAGGGGCAAGGAGGAGGAGGGGGTACAGGCAGGCAGAAGGTTTGGGATGGGGAGCTCACCTGCAGCCACTCAGAACAATGGGGAGGAGGGGAGAACATGTCAATGAAAGGTGGAAGGTTTAATGGAAAAATCATATTTTGGGGAAAATTCCCTACGTAGAGCCTTTAGGAACATTAGCATTATGTGTCTTACAAAGCAGGAGGTTTAACAAAAAGTGTTACACAGCACGAACCAGCTGCCTTTAGAGGTCACTAGAACATCGCTGCAGTATTTACAAATTTTCCATGAAGGATTAGAAGTTAGTCTAAAGCCCTATATACACTATATACAGTTCCAGTGGATGCTGTATACTATTATCTAAATTTCTTCACATAGACTATCATGTATCTGCCCCAGCAAAGCTGATTAGTGAAGCAGCTTGACTCTGACATATCCTTTATGCCAGCCACAAGCTGCCTTGCACAGCCACCTTATTCACTGTGGAGACAGGCCTGAAGCAAGATTGTAACACAACAAATGCAAATGAGATGAGCCTTACACCACTTAAACTGAGATGGCTATAATATGTAACAGCTTAATGTGCCCGCAAAACTGATTGATGCCCCTTCCATATCTCTAAAGAGCTCCAGTTCTGATGCACTCTGTTTTTAACTAATATTTCTTTTTATTTCTCTTCCCGGAGATGTCTTTCACTTTATGCTCAGTATGAGGAAAAGAGGAAGAAAACAAAATACCCAGGAACTTATTCAAGCTGGTTGTCTCTTCTGAGATACTGACTTGATGAAAACAAAAATCAAGTTTTCATTTGGAGGATCTCTTCCTCAACTCCAGGTAGTTTATTCAGATTATTTCAGAAGAAGTTTGGCCCCTCATAAATTGGTTGTTGCTGATAATAAGCAACATTACTTTCTATGGAAAGAAACACTGTTTGTAATCTGTCAAACTGCTCATCATAGGGCGGCACAGTCTGAGGGTCTCAAGGAACCATTAGCATTAATCCCAGCAGACCGCCACCCTGCTGTCACTCTGCCTGAATAGCAGATAGCCACAAGTTTGGGGAAAATTTTAGACAAATCTAACATTCTGTACTAACCTAACCAAATGCTGCACTAACCTAACTGGCTATACATTTCTAATCAGTATTCGTTCCCTGTCCTTAAAATAAACAGAAAACAGATTTCTCCGTTTCCCCTAAAATCAATCTTTCACTGTATCTGTCAGTTGCTTTCTCCCAATTAGTATTCTAAATTCATTTATTTTTGTCATAAATTAATTTTTTTTTGCGTACCTTGGCACAAGTTTTTCATTCAATACTTGTGAGTAATGTGACAGACTTAACGTTGTGTTGCTTAGCAGTAATAAAAAAAAAAAGTAACTTTGTTAATGAATTGAGATGAATCAAAAATGCCTTATTAATTATTGCTTGCCTAGTAGGCTAAGCTTTGGCTCTTCACCTCACTGGCCCAGAGAACATTTCTTGCCTTTGGCCATGTCGGAGGGGCTCATTAAAACATCTCTTGGGAGCAGATAGAAATTGTTAGTGAAAAGCAATGGTCAGTGCCTCAGCTAGAACCCAGCAGGGAAGGGAATCCCTCATCACTGAGAGCTAACAAGGCTGTATGTATTACACCTGTAATCAAACTGCTCCGAAAATGCCAGGAGACCACTGGGCTCTCTTTGTGATTGGTGAAGTTATCTGAAAATGCTGAATCCAATCCATAATTGATGTGCGCACATACAATTACAAGCCTCCAGATATCAGTTAAAATGTTGCAGTTGCAAGCCTCAAGGAGTGGTAAACCTTAACATGCATGGCATAAAATAAGGTGTTTGACATAATAAAAGTGAACCTGCTTTGCTTCCATGCACTGCCAGTTAAATTTTAATTGAATTTGCTACATTTGTTAACAGATGTAATTATAGAAAACCTCACTGAAAAACAATGATATATGGACGGGTTTAGGTATCCTGTAGACATTTTATGAATTAATTTGTACATTTAAATAAAGATCTACATCACTGTTTTGCCTAAGGTAAGTAAAATTTACTATGACATGTAATGTGACCTTGGGATATTGAAGTCTCAGAATTTTACATGTCCTAAGCTTCAGGTTAGGATAATGTGAAAAAACTCATGTCTCTTGAAGACTTGCATTCCTATTTGGCCTCCCTATGGTCTCCTAGAAAAATCAGAATTGCAAACTGCTTTCAAGGCTTGGCTTCCAAGTAAGTCATCCTCTAGTAGATGAGATGTTGAAATATGAGGTGAAAGATGGCCTAAATGAGCTGAGCAGAAAAATGTAGAAGTTGGTGGCATAACATTCTACAAAACAATATATGCTCACTATAGCTCATACAGTCAGCCTCAGGATTAACATTTTCTTTTAATTTTTATATTTGCTTGCTTCTTATTGTATGAGAAAGAAACCCTCTTCTGGTGTGATGTATAAGCAGACAAACTCCTAAAGCTGCTGAAGATTAAAATCTGTCCTTTCTTGCTCTGAGGAGAGGACAGCAGGACAGTGGGGAGGCTGCATAACAGCAGAACAGGAAAAAGCAAGTGGAGAAAGATAGGATGCAGAACCAGCAAACTACCCACCATAAATACTTTTGGGGTGCACCCATGAATTTAAGATGGTACAATTATAGCTGGTCAAGAGGGTTTCTCTGGTTTGAGAAGTACTTTGATTTTAAAAAAATGGTAGATAGGTCTAAGCACAGATGTGCATCCTGCATCAATAGCATTGAAAACTGATTCTACTGAACTCTCTCTGGAGATATTGTTTATGCTATATGTGACTCTAGAATGTTCTTATAAATAATTACAAGAATAAGCCAAAATTTCTATCAGCCATTAATGATCAGGAATCACAGAACACCTCTTTCTGGTGCATCTGGCAGTGTTTGGACTCCTCTTTCTTAACCTTCCTAGGAGAGGTGTTCCTCTCCCCAGCCATAACTGCTTCAAGACATGCTGCCCTAAATTAGGTGGCCAGGCTCCCTCTGTAGTCACTGGAAAAGGACAGTCATGCCCAAAAGGCAAATTATCCTACCTGGTTTAGAGTGGCAGATTTATGCTTCGGAGACAGAGGGAGGCAGTTGAGGCTGAAGAAGGCAAAGGCTTACCTTTTCTTTTTTTTTAAAAAGTTTTGATTTGTAATCTCACTAAAGCCCTCACCATTAAAATGTTTTTCTGTCTGGATTTTTATTTCAGCAAGGCTTCATTTCACAGGATCCCTTAATTGTATCATTTTAAGAAATACAACAAACTGGGAAGGGGGAGGAGAAAAGTTGTTGTCCATATACAATCTTGAGAGGTTGTAGAAAGAGTTCACATACTTATTGACATTTATTTGAAGGCACATTTTGTGTTCTATTTTATTTTTATACATGAGATTGAAAAGAGGAAAATAAACAAAGCCATAGATCCTGGCAATTCCTGAAACAGAAAAAAGCCCCTCTTTCTTATTATACCAGAACTGTAAGGCTGGTAGCTGAGATCTAAATGATTTTCAAATGGTTGTCAGTCTGAAATTTCATCCTGCCACCCAAATTAGTAGCATAAAGACCTGTCTGTTTTGAGCATCGCGTGTTTGACTATTTGACTGGAAGCACAATTTACAGTGGTAGAAGTCCTTTCAACTGGATGCAGTAGAAACAGAGAACAAAAAAGACCATCACCACTCTCTAAGAGCAAATGGTTTAAAATACATCATCAAGTTTGTGACATCTGTGGTTTAATTTGCAGAGTTGTCCTGGTACTAAGAAGATATGGATATGGGGCCAAATTCACCCAGAAATCACTGGCTGCGTTCAGATCACATAAGATGTGAATTTGACCCATTGACTTCAGTGGTGTAAATGCCAGATGCTGAGGATGTGGACAAAAGTGGATTTCCCCCACCTTTGCCCTCTCTGAGTTTCAAGGCTGACAGCAGCTTGTCTGTATAATTCAGAACACCTCAAGGCTGCTCTAAGCTCCACTGGCTTGTAACAGCCTCCAAGGTGCTTTTGTGCCACCGAGGGATTTCCAGTGTGTATGCTGTGGCCATGGATCCTGCAGTGGGGCATGGAGCAGAACAAGATACTGGCCTTGCAGCACTTGGGTATCCCCCAGTGCCAAGGTAATCCCTCAGCTTCCATTAGGGCAGTTTTCCAGGATCTTTGCACTGTTGAATTCAGAGCTATGCTCTACTTATAAAGTTGCATTCTTGCCATTTAATGTTAAAAAGATGAAAGGATGCTAATTTGTCACACAGGTTGTATTGCCAGCTCATGCAAAGGTTTCTGCCATGCCTGTCTTTGGCCTAGGCTCTTGCAAGGGGCTTGTGTCCACTTTCTGTAGGTCAAATTTTACCTGAAGATGGCCTTAGCTTTTGAGTTACGGCACTACATATATATGTAGACAATACTTGGAATAATTTAGAAATCTGCATCTAATAAGACTTTTAATCAAATGTGGGATTAGTAATATGAGTAATCAGTGACTACTAGTATGTCAATGCACAAGTAATTAACAAAGTAGCAATAATTGATATGTGGTTGGAAGAAAAATGACAGATGTCAATTACTATATTGAACTCAGTGACTATGTGTACCTGTACATGTAATTCATATGCATGTGCATGTCCTGGGGTACATACAGCCTGGGGTATATATATGTTCAGGTGTAGCAACACATATATATACTAACATACATAGTACAGTTTCTGATCCAAACAAATAGAGCCCCAAACTGACCATTTAAACTGCAAGCAAAAGATGTTTCCAGCCTGTGGTCCCTGCTCTGAATACAAGCAGGTGAGGAACACTGCTAAATGCTTTTGATGTTGCCAGCTCCCATTTGCCACCCAACTTTTTTCTCCTCCAAAACCTCTTAACAAACTTCAAAGGCCTCCTTGCTTCTTGCCTTAATCCAGTGCACTGAGACCTCTAGTTCAAAGAACTTTCCTTAAACCCTCTTCTTAAACTGCAACCAAAACTTTTTCTTTCCTTTCCACAAAGTAGCAATTACAGCTCTGTTGCGTGGCAATTGGGCTTGGGCCGATCAGCTCCTGCTATTAATTAATCTCACAAAGGGGGCTCATTTCCTGGCATTCAAATTGACAAGAGAGCAGAGAACAGAAAGCCCTTTCAAAGCAGTTCCAGTTAACCAAGGAAAGAGGTATCAGAAGAAAGAGCCCCACAGTATTTGAGGTAGAGGGCACATTTGATACTGCCTATGCTTGCTACTGATTGAATGATTTTGTTAAGGA
This sequence comes from Mesitornis unicolor, assembly GCF_000695765.1. Taxonomy (NCBI): domain Eukaryota; kingdom Metazoa; phylum Chordata; class Aves; order Mesitornithiformes; family Mesitornithidae; genus Mesitornis; species Mesitornis unicolor. The sequence continues at coordinate 33,082 of NW_010205198.1, read as the reverse complement.
GAGCTCTTTACTAATCTTCTACCTGCAAAAAGCTCAAGAGCAAGTAAATGCAGCGCAAATATTGCTAAATTGTGGCAGAGAGGCTTCACAGGCCAGGCTTTCGATTTCACTCTCCCAGTGCATCTTCTCAAGCATTATACTTACTTTAAACAGAAAGTGTTCACTTTACTAACACAGAAAAGCTCTTGGAAGAAGGGCGGGGGGAGATGAAGAGGCAAGAAAGAAGAATAGCAGACAAGAGATTAAAGCTTTTTATTCAGTATCTCTTTCGTATTCAAATTGTGCTAAGGGCTCTGTGAAAGTTAGAAGCAAGCTTGTTCAGGAGGGCTTCTAAAGTGTGTACATGGATTTCATGGGAATAGAAAAGAAGCCACGGACTGAGTAATGAAAGAAAGATAAGATGTCCTATATAAAACAACTCAAGAGTGGTTCAATTACTTCAGCAAACCATCAAGCAAGCTTTGAAGGTTTGAGGAAACACAGTTAAAATGTAACAAAAAACTCATGTTGCAGGTTTTGTACCACTATCTGTTTGTGTACTGTTTGAATTACTTAAGCTATATTCCCTCTGTGAACGCTGTTTACTTCTTTGGGGTTTTTATTATTATTTTTCTGGAAAAGCTGTGTTTGTCTGGAGGAGTTATGGAAAATGAAAGATTCATGTTTGATCTTTGTATCTCCGTGAAAGGGAGTGTGCCATAAAAAAATGGCATCACTTTTGCAAAAATAAGCCTGGGAATTAAAGGTCTGTGGCTGACAGTTTCACATATTTCTCTTCGCAGTTAAAATAGCCTTCCTGAAAAAGGCTAAATGATATAAGAAACAATCAACTGCTTTCACCCAAGGAAAGGTCTGAACTGAGGACTGTACTAGCTATAAAAATAAAAGTCTGCAGTTTAGAAAATACCAATTTTTAATTGCAGCTATCTCTTTCTCTCTCTATCTCCTTCCCCTCCCCAATTCTCTATGTCTGAGACTAGACAAGTAACATCAAACATGGCCCAAGAACAAAGCTAGCCAACCACGGCCTGCAGCATCCTTCAACCAAAAGTCACCTTTAGTCAAGGTTTGCCATCTAATTTGCGGTGTTTCTGTTTGTGCTCTTCAAGCAGAAGTCCTAAAACTCTTGCAGTATAAAGTTTTCTTCGCTTCTGTCTGTTTGGTAAGATTACAATGGCAATGCTGGAATGATTTAACACTTTTAGCAATCATCAGCCACTCTGGTGCTCTGACTTCAGAAGCACGGAGCTGAGCCCACTGCTTTATTCCTTCTAAGTTTATTTTGTGTTTTTAATGCATGCTGAATAATACATCTATAAGCCTCCCAATTTAAAGTGCTACTCAATCCCCTTCTGTTCCAAGTGTCCTGAAACAGTGCTAAATTACCTTCATAGATTATTGTTTTTTTAATTTAGTTGGGTCAAATAGATGGCAATGCTATATCCCATCAAGTGAAAGACAGCAATGACTCGTGTGCTTGAATCAAAGTAAACAAAGATAGTTTACAGGTTCTTATCTCAGTAGAGAAAAAAGGAATGTCACCAGCAAATCTGATCAGCTCATGGAGACAATGAAAGACAGGGAAAAAAGTAAACCTAAAAAAACAATGAAAATCTCATTTTTCCTGCCCCACAATTGAGGAAGTGTATAAATAAATTAAGCATAGCATTAACATTCAAGGGATTAGCAACCAAGGTTTTTTTTTTTAATGAACTGTCAAAGATCTCATGGTTCTCTAGAAACTCAGAGCATTAACTTGAGACCTGAGATGGTCATTAAAATATTGCACTGCTCACTCTAGTCAGTATTTAACAGTCCTCTTGGCTTCACAGGTGCTCGGAGAAAGGTTATATAAGTTGCGTTTTGCCCTGTAGTGATTTAAACTCTTAATGCCACATAAACCAACCACCTATGGCAAGAAGTTCCATTCTGTCTCTGACTCTCTAAATATCTGCTAAACCTGTGATGTAGTGGTCTCAGTGCCCTGCTGGTTGGATCCTTGGCTTTTTCTCTAAAAGCTGACTGCTGAAAGGGCTTGCGATGAAAACTGGCATATTGGGTAATCCAATAAACTAGTATGAAAACCACAAAGGTAAGCACAGGTCATGGCTAGAATATATCTTACAAGCAGCTTTTTACAAAAAATGTTAATGCAGAAATTAAAATAATATTCAGATTTTTTCCAAAATTTTTGAATGAATCATATGATTTTTCGATTTTCTAACTAAAAAAAATACCAAAACAACACCCCCAAAATGCAAAAGCCTGTGTGAAAGAAACATTTGGGGTTCTCTCAGTTTAGACATGCCAGAAAGCTAAACATAATTTGAATGAACCATAGTTCACACCTAAAGATTCATGAATTTATTCCCTTCTCCATCCCTACAGGAGGTCTTGTCAGCTACAGGAGGAGGACAGTGAAGAAATTAAAAGATAGGACAATTTCTATTTTGTAAATGAACTTCCTTTGTTCCTTAATTTTTATGATGGTAATTACAATATACTGGTAAAATGCAGTTGCAATTTCTCTACCTGTACTTTCTTCACTCATTCACTTCACAAACTTGTGAATTTTGGTTCTTTCCTTCTTTTGTATATAACTATTTTTGCCTCTGCACTTTATTCTCTAGTAATTTAGGTCCTGGTGGAATTGTATCAGTTCATCATCAGTAGAAGATCTCTATGTATCTTTCAAATAGTGACATTAAAATCCATCAATTCTTGAATTTTATATACATATGTGAGTCTGCCAATCTCTTCCTGATGTGTTTGAAGTTTTGCCCTATATATTACCTTTTTCAACTGAGCAACATCTTGAGTGTACTTTCAGCCCTGCAGAGAATAAAATAACTACAACAAACTTGGGCGAACTAAGACTTCACAAACAGTTCATGCCAGTTGCTTTGAATATCTTAGCATCTGTCAGTACCTCTACCACCTTCACTGAAACAGTGAGAGATAATCTTTATTTACATTTACAAAAGAATTTAATGTTCCCTTGCCTTCTATTGTCTTTCTCTGTGCTCTCTCCTTCATGTCTTATTCCTTTTCTCTCTTTTCTGTTCCTTTACCTGACTAACTAACTTAGATTGCATACATGTTGAAGCATCACTCATGGATTTCTATCTATATGCATACATAGATATATATGTGTACAGGTGGCACGTAACTCCAGAATTTACCTGTCTGCCTTCAAAAAGTGTATGCAAGTCTTCAGAAATCAAAGATCTTTGGAAACCTTCACTTGAGTTCCATTAAAGTTAATAGCAAGTTTTCCACTGCAATTGATGGGAGTTAGATTAGGTATCAAACGTAAGAGGAAAATATTTTTTTAATACAAAAAGTCTATAGAAAAGTAACTTGGATTTTCTCATTTCAGACATTCCAGAAAGCAAACTAGCTCTCCGACTGTCTGAAATTCTTTCTGATTTCTGAAGAAAAGATAATTTCACAGGGAATAAATAAAAGGCCTCTGATTAACTGACTGACAAAGCAAAGGTCCTTCTCTCTTCCTAAAATGAGCAGTTCCCTCCTCCATCAGCTTAATAAAATTGTCCGGGGCAATTTCACTGATTCTGAACTTGATATAAAGACAAATACCATTCTTGGGAGACTATAAAGCATACCTTTAGATCAATAGAGCATAGGAAATCCTCCAGAGATACAGTCTTGTTTATGGTCAGGGAAGCCTTTTTGGGGGTGGAAAAGGAGGGTTTCACAGTATTCAGGTTCATTAGAGTAAGTATCAGCCTAGAGGAGCCCTAATTTCTTTGAGACTGCAGAAGAGATTCAATTGAAACTTAAGCCCTTTTTCAATTGTGGTACTGGAATAATAGATTCTATGGCAAGTATCTTGGAGACGGTGGAAACGGCTGCTCGCTTTTTTATGCATAGTTCACTGATTAACATCTGCCTGATTGAACCCTTATAAACTTGGAATGGACTGAAATTTTATTGAGTAGCCTTGCTGAAAGGTCTCTGAAATACATGTATACAATGTGCCTGTGGGCACAGAGATGGGCAAATAGGTGGGGCTTCAACAGGGATTACTTTTGCTACCTGAGGACTGTACACACGATTGACAATGAAAGGTACCCAGAGTCATGGTAACAGGTGGTAGGTGTCCCTCAGTTCTCTTGCATTCTGCTAAATGTGTACAACTGGACTCGGATAGCAAAATACACTTCACTGATCACAGAAGCAGTAACCGTGATAGCTACCATTGAAGCTTTTCTAGGCTTTTACATTGGACAAATTGAGTTTTCAGCTTGGAAGGTCTGTATAAGGCCTTTCTGTGATAGAAAGGAGGGGAAGAAATGCATATATGGGCAAAAGATTTTAGAACAACACAATAAAAATGTTTTAGTAATTCCATAGTTAAAGGTGAGTTACTCTGTTAAACAGTGTAACTATTTGCCGTGTTCTGCTTTATTGTACCTTGAAAACGGGCTCACTGGTAGCACAATATCAGATTGCAATGTCCGTACTCAAAATGAGTAGTGTCTTACTGATTTCCAGAGGAGAATCTCCATCCAGATGTGGGCGAGAACATTCCCAACAATGATAAGGAAAAGGCTGAGGTACTTATTGACTTCTTTACCTCATTACTTATTAGTCAGACCAACTATGGTCAAGGTATTCAGCCCCCTGAGCTGGAAGACAGGGACAGAGAGCAGAATAAATTGCCCATAATACAGGAAGAAGCAGTTAGTGACCTGCTATGCCACTTGGACACTCACAAGTCTATGGGGACAGGTGGGATCCACCCAAGAGTACTGAGGGAGCTGGCAGGAGAGCTTGCCAAACCACTGCCCATCATTTATAAGCAGTCCTGGTTAACTGAGAGTTTCCAGATGACTGGAGACTTGCCAAAGTGACGCCCACTTACAAGGGCCAGAATGAGGATCCAGGGAGCTACAAGCCTGTCAGCCTGACCTCGGTACCAGGGAAGATTATGGAGTGGTTCATCTTGAGTGTGCTCACATGGCATATGACTAACAACCAGGGAATCAGGCCCAGCCAAAATGGGTTCATGAAATGCAGGTCCTGCTTGACCAACCTGATCTCCTTCTATGCCCAGGTGACCCACTTAGTGGATGATGGAAAGGTCGAGGGTATTGTCTATCTGGACTTTAGCAAAGCCTTTGACATAGTCTCCCACAGCATTCTCTTAAAGAAGTTGGTGGCTCATGCCTTAGATGGGTATACTCATCACTGGGTAAAAAAATGGCTGAATGGCTGAGCACAGAGAGTTGTGATGAATGGAATTAAATCCAGTTGGCGGCTGGTAACAAGTGATGTTCCCCAGGACTGAGTTTTGAGACCAGTTCTGTTTAGTATCTTTATCGATGATCTGGAAGAGGGGATTGAGAGCTCCCTCAGTAAGTTTGCAGATGACACCAAACTAGGTGGGAGTGTTGATCTGCTCGAGGGTAGGAAGGCTCTGCAGAGGAACCTGGACAGGCTGAATCAATGGGCCAAGGTCAATTTTATGAGGTTTAACAAGGCCAAGTGCTGGGTCCTGCACTTGGGTCACAACAAGCCCATGCAGCACTACAGGCTTCGGCATGAGTGGCTGGAAAGCTGCCTGGCAGGAAAGAATCTGGGGATGTTGGTTGACAGCTGACTGAACATGAGCCAGCAGTGTGCCCAGGTGGCCAAGAAGGCCAATGGCATCCTGGCCTGTATCAGAAATAGTGTGGCCAGCAAGAGTAGGGTGGTGATTGTGCCCCTGTACTCGGCACTGGTGAGGCTACACCTTGAATCCTGTGTTCAGTTTTGGGGCCCTCACTGCAAGAAGAACATTGAGGCACTGGAGCATGTCCAGTGAAGGGCAACAAAGCTGATGAAGGGTCTGGAGCACAGGTCTTATGAGGAGTGGCTTATGGAACTGGGGTTGTTTAGTCTGGAGAAGAGGATGCTGACATGAGACCTTATTGCTCTCTACAACTACCTGAAAGGAAGTTGTAGAGAGGTGGATGTTGGTCTCTTCTCCCAAGTAACTAGTGATAGGACAAGAGAAAATGGCCTCAAGTTGCTCCAGGAGAGGTTTAGGTTGGATATTAGGAACAATTTATTTACCAAAAGGGAGGTGGTGGAGTCACCATTCCCTGAAGATGTTCAAAAAAGGTGTAGATGTGGCACTTCAGGAAATGGTTTAGTGGGTGCGGTGGTGTTGGGTTGGCAGTTGGACTTGATTTTTAGAAGTCTCTTCCAACTGTAATGATTCTGTGATTCTATGATAAACAAAGGGAGCAACCACTTAGTGTGGATAAAGAGTAAGACTCTGCCTCTTTCTCCTGTCACGGTCCCCACGTTTCATCATGTAAACCACTCAGGAAAGCCAGGACCAGGCAGCACCAGGACTTTATTCAGGAGGATGCTGAGTGCTCAGTGAGATGCTCAGCAAGATAAGTGGGTGCATTGTAATGCATGGCTGATCCAAATTCTTCAGTTTTGACTAAATAAAATACTTTGGTTTTAAATCAAATTAACCACACATGATATATTTAATGAATATAAAATATGTCCACAGAGGTCATCTGGCTCCGGAGGGTTATCCAGAGCATGGGAGAAAGAATAGAGATGATGCATTCAGAAACAAGACAATGTAGCTAGCTGAATGGGAGGGAAAATGTGAGGTAAGAGTATCTAAGAAATGAAGTTCTGGTCTGGCTGGGTTTCGTGTTGTCACCCATTGTGTAAACATTACATCATCATCACAACCGCAGAGAAATATGGACTATGATCACTGAATATTGAGAATTTTATCAGTGCACGTTAATTAGAAGAACACCTGTGCAGGATATAAATGTGCTGGCATATGGAGAAAATTTTTGATATTTGGTAACCCTTAAAATTTTTCATGGTGATGGAGAGAACAAGGTTATTGTTGTACAATGGAGTATACTGCAGAAATAGAGGTACAAACTCTGTGCTTTTGTTTACTCATGTAGCAAGATTTAACACTTTGTTTAACAGCGCACAATGCCTTTGTCTCTTTACTACTATTTGAATAGTTTGTGTACCTTGTTTATAGAAATAATTATAACAGCACATGAATAAATGTTGAACATGGTAATAAATATGGGGAAGTGGTAGTAGCTTTCTCTCAAGGTATAGTCAATATAGCACTCTGAGAAGCATTTGTACTGTGATTGCAGAGTTAGAGCTATAGATTGTATGGTATATCTAACCGAACCTAAAAGGAAGCTTGTGACTTGAATCTGAAACACTCCTCACACTGGATATCTGGGAGGATTCTTCATAGATCTGGACTATAAATACAGATTTTCTAGGAAAAAAAATAAAACAGGCAGAGGAGAGGTACCTATGTTACAATTATTTACCAAACCAGAGAGAAATATGTACTGAAAACCATATCACTTAAAAGTTCCATAGGCAAAAATGTTTTATTGTACCTAGTGTGGGCAACTGCTGCAGACAGCTAAGACTGCAGAGAGTAAAAATGCTCAATGTTTATAATGATGCATTTATTGACCAAATATTAGAAGGGTAATAAATAAATCAAAGAGGAACTTAAATAGGGAAAGGAAAATGCTCTGACTGAAAGATTGAAGAATTTACATTACATAATTACTGTCGTTATATTTTGTTCACTATTCCTGTATAGTCCAAAGATGTGCTGCTAGGATTTTTTCTGGCTGTAAGGTGTCAGTTACAGAATGTGTTGCTGGGACTTTCCCTTGCAAATCTCGGCTTTTCTGATCCCCCTCAACTTAAACAAGGCAATAAGCCAAGTAGAAGTGATGACACCACTTATTTACCTAAATCCATTGAGGAAGTAGCAGGAAGTAAGGAATATGGGAGAAGGTGATGAGAAGGTCTGTGACATTCAATTCAACAACAATGTTGTTTAAACATGTACAGTATTAAGAGTTCACTCTAGAAAAGCAAATTGCCTACATTGCTGTTTAGCTCTAGCTTACTCTAGTCTGGAGAATCTTTATGACATCAGTGATACAGTCACAAAGTAGATTTAATTGTTTTAGATCAGTGAAGATGTCAAAGGTGCAGCATACAACAAATATTCAGGTTGTAGATGCATGTAGCGCTCTTAGCTGGGAAGAAACTGGAAACATCTGCATAAGCTTCATGGTTTGGTTTTCCAGTCTTACAGGTATTGTTTGCACACAGTGTTCAAGAAACTGAAGAGGAAAACATGTGTACCCAACTGAGTGTGTTTGTAGTGCTGCCGAGGAGCCTTCAGCAATGCTGAAAACCAGGCCTTATGGGTTTTTACCAGTCTTTTGTCTCCAGAATAGTGTTTTTCTCACCTGAAATTAGTAGCTGCTGGTTTGTGAGTGTCCCAAGAACGTGGCAATCTTTGTTATTCTAGGAGACAGGACCATTTGTCAAACTGCAACAAAGTATGTAAGCTTGCAGACTTAGAAAAATCAATGAAGAAACATACATGTCTTCAAAAGGCCATTCAGAGAACATAAGTAAGGATCCTGCTCTGTATCTTCTGCTGGAGAAGACAGTCTCACTTCTATGGATAAGCACATAGAAACTGGAGACGTTTAAGTTTCCTGACCCCTGCCTTCAGAATTCTGAAAGCTAGTTGCAACCTCAGAGTTAGTCACCTGGGTCCCATCTGCACATGAACACAGAGGAAGAGAGAAAGGTGTCCTCCAAATGTAATTTATCCTGCCAATCTCAGGTTATCTTGGGATGGGGTAAATTATCCTGTGATCCCATGTCTCCCTCTTGCAGAAATCTTCACACTTAGTTGGGATTATATGTCTAAGTACTAGATGTAGCAGTGAGATGAAGTACTCATCTCACTACAATAGATGTAGCAGTAATAGATGAAGTAGCAGTGAGATGAATACTTAACTTTTTTTTGGTCAACCTTAGTTAAGCAATATTGTCAAGATGAATGGGAGATGAATGCTAGCTCAAAGCAGACTTAGCTTGGCATGCTCTTACCTCCATTTCTTTCTTAATGAGTCTTTCCTATACATATCCTGTCTCCTGAAAGGACCTCAGGTTGTGTGACATTATATGCATCCAGTTCTGGGGCTCCCAACATAAGAAGGACATCAAGCTGTTGGAGCAGGTCCAGAGAAGGGCCACAAAGATGATCAGAGGGCATCTCCCCTATGAGAACTGGCTGAGAGAGTTGAGGTTGTTCAGCCTGGAGAAGAGAAGACTCTGGGAGGACCTTATTGAAGCCTTCCAGTTCCTGAAGGGGTCCTATAGGAAAGCTGGAGAGGGACTTTTTACAAGGGCAGGTAGCAATAGAATGAGGGGGAATGTTTTTAAACTGAAAGAGGGTAGATGTAGGCGAGATATTAAGAAGAAATTCTTTACTGTGAGGGTGGTGAGACACTGGCACAGGTTGCCCAGGGAAGTTGTGGATACTCCCTCCCTGGAAGTGTTCAAGGCCAGGTTGGACAAGGCTTTGGGCAATGTGTTCTAGTGGGAGGTGTCCCTGCCCGTGGAAGAGGGGTTGGACTGGATGATCTTTAAAGGTCCCTTCCAACCCAAACCATTCTATGATTCTATGACTTCTATGACATGCCACCCTGTCTTCCCCCACATTGTCTTATGACGGGTGTAGTCTTCTAGAGAGCCTTGACCATAAGAAAAGACTGAAGCCTTATTCAAAAGTGCTGTGAGGCAGTCGATTTCATTTTGAACTTATTTATGAAGTAAAATTATGATCTTGAAGAGTTTAGATTCAGATTTACAATGGTTTGATTTTTTTTTTTGAGACATTATTTCTCAGAAAGCTACATGTTCTATCAAGAAAGCTTTCCAAGGGAAATTTTCATAAATCCTTTACTCTAACAATTTCTAAAGATTCATTTTTTAAAGAATGAAGTCAGCAAATTAGTTATCACTAAAAGTAATGATATGCAACTTTGCAAGAAAACAACAGAAGTCTAGGACTAAACAAGCCTTCCTAATGGTTTGCTGTAGAAGGCCATACAGCAGACACCATCATAAAGTAATGAACAGAGCACATGTCTTTTAAAACCAAGTAGATATAATGCTTGAAATAATCAAAAACATATTTCTTGTTCAGCAATCTATATGTGGTCTCTGATGTCTTGTACTGTGTACACACTAGTCACAAATAATTACTGTGCACTATAGTAAACAGACACTGAGAAGAAATAATCTTAGACAGAAACCATTTCAGATGTAATTTTCTTTGTATCTGTATTGTGCACAAGAAAATTCTGATAGCTTGTTGAGGATCTGAAAATATTTGAAATATGTAGTGGTTAAGAAATTAAAAGTGAACAACTATTCTATTTAAATTATGTAGTACAGAACAATCAAAGGTAAATGCATCTAACACTTATTATGGTATTCTATTTCCATGTTAGTTTTTCTAAAAATTCTCATAACCATTCAGCTGTTTATTATGTTTAGAATGGTGAAAAGAAATACGGTAGTCTGCAGTATACGTATTTCTAAGGTACAGCAAGACATCCTCCTCAGCAAGGGGTTACAACATAACATAAATCAACTTCAAACTCATAAAAGCAATAACTTACATGTATTTTATTACCATAGGCACATTTATTAGGATTAAAATTTTACAATATCTTAGTACTCATACTGGCTCAACTTAAAGTATTAATGCGATAGGAACACTATTAATAAATATGGATCATACAGTAGGTATTTTCAGGAAGAGTATGGCATTGAACCCCAGGAATTGTACTAGTCGTGAAGAATTTTTAGCTGCTGTTCAATATTCATACTCAAGTCATAAAAAAAAAAGAAAGCAAATAGTAATGCTCACACTCATAACTTCAGTGTCCTCCAAGCTGACTAAACATATCTACCAGTTTTCTCTCAGAAAAAACATCCTTCAGCAAATGAGGAAATCTGTATGCCTTTAGTGCTATCCTTGCAAAGGGTTATTCCAAAACACATTCTTCATATCCTGAAAAAAAATTGTTTTGGTCATGTATTCTTTTCGCTACGTTATTTCAAGTGTATATTTGAATGAAAATTTTTATCAGTATCATCACAAGCATTGGGTCTTCAGTATTGCTAATCATTAAGTCTATTGTCACAGAAATATCAGATGGTATTGCAACTTTAACAAAACATAAGTAAGTTTTCAGGGTTTCTCAACTGCAGAATAAATAGAGTGTGGAATTCGTCAGCTTTCTTATACTTCCCCTTTTTTTCGTCTCTCTTTTTTATTTTTCTGTTAGCAATTCTAGCTGGTTGAACTACATTAAACTCTACCAAATCTCTATTGAATCCTCCACAGAATACCCCAGATGCAGTTCACATGCACTTTTCCAGCTGTTCATTATCGGTCTTCATGACTTCATTTTGACAATAACACATAAAGTAAAGGTCACTTCAGGGGGATGTTTGATATAAAACTATAGCAGTCATCAACCTGATGTGTTTTGGGATATTTTGATAGCATTTGTTTATCTAATACATCACTGTGCATGGGATTCATCTCACCTAGCTTCAGATACCTATAATCTCAGCTAGTCATGCCATGGTCTTCTGGAGACTAATAGACACATTTAGGACATCAATCATTTGACAAAATTCTACTCTGGGAAGAGATGAACCATGCCTTGGAAATTCCTGTCCTACCCACTCACTGATTATAAAGGCTAAGGTGATTAACTCAGATACGGATGTCGGATTTGAAAACATCTACATTTCATCTTTGTGTCTTGTGGAGATATAAGAAATTCTTAAGCTCCTGTGTAGATATTTTAGGATTAGTGAGTCTGGAATGTGAATTGATGCTGATAATAAGGAAGAAAAAGAGGAGAACAATCTCAGCAGTGGTACCACTCAAAATTTTTGGGGGCACTTTTTTGGCTAAAGTAATTTCAAGGGTTTTCTGAATAGCTGACATTTGTCCTTGTGGATGTGAAGCCCATCTGTTACATTTGCATGGGGCAGTGCAAATGCACTGCTGCTTGACTGGGATATGCCATTTTCAGTGCAAGAGAGGAGCAAGCGGACACAGAGGCCCAAAGAGAAGGCCATTCTTCACTGGTGTCCTAAGTGGCCTTAAGTCATAGGAGAACAGCCTTCAGGATCTGCTTGCAAATCTGTCTGCTCTGCAAATACGTCTTTCCAGAAGACCTGTTGGAATAGCATCATTCTGCATCACAGGTCACATCTTAACATCACTTAGGTCCTCTTGCCACCGTCTCCCTCTTTGCTGTAGAAGACACCTGCCTATTGGGATGAAAATGACCGCGAGGCAACTACTGAGTGAAAATAGAATGCAAATAGATGATACTGTGAGTATTATCTAGTGAGTATACAAATAAGCATTGCCATCTGTGGTAGTTTTTCCAAATGTGTTTTTCAGGATCTGTTTTATTTTTTGTTTTCAGTGAAGCATAAAAACT